>NC_134687.1:509518675-509822658 GCF_050947455.1 Rhinoderma darwinii
AGACAACGGCCGGGTAAGTATGAATTTCTTTTAATTTTATTACGGAAAGGGCTGTCCCTTCTCTCTATCCTGCACTGATAGAGAGAAGGGGCTGCCGATTAGTGCAATTTTGCAGCCAAAAACGTGCCCGTAAATACTGGTGCAATACGGGTCGAATACGTGTGACCAAGGATTTACGCCAGTATTTACGGGTGGACAAAAATACGGTCGTGTGCATGGGGCCTAACTGCCAGGTTTTCCCACAGATTACTATGTGATCAGTTTATTGTCCAACAAGTAAGGATTGTCCAAAGCACACAACCCCTTTAACCCACTTGATTCCCTTTAGGGCATGACCACACATGGCGGAATTCCTCCGCAACTGTCCGCATCAATGCCGCACAGAATCTGCGTTGCAGATTCTGCAGCGGATCTGCACAAAATGTGCAGAAAATTGATGCGGACTGGCCGCTGCGGACTGCAGGAAAAGTGCTTCTCTTCTCCCTATTCAGTGCAGGATAGAGAGAAGGGACAGCACTTTCCCTAGTGAAAGTCAAAGAAATTCATACTTACCGCCCGTTGTCTTGGTGACGCGTCCCTCTTTCGGCATCCAGCCCGACCTCCCTGGATGACGCTCCAGTCCATGTGACCGCTGCAGCCTGTGCTTGGCCTGTGATTGGCTGCAGCCGTCACTTACACTGAAACGTCATCCTGGGAGGCCGGACTGGAGAGAGACGCAGGGAGTTCTCGGTAAGTATGAACTTATATTTTTTTTTACAGATACATGTATATTGAGATCGGTAGTCACTGTCCCGGGTGCAGAAACAGTTACTGCCGATCGCGTAACTCTTTCAGCACCCTGGACAGTGACTATTTACAGACGTCTCCTAGCAACGCTCCCGTCATTACGGGAGCCCCATTGACTTCCTCAGTCTGGCTGTAGACCTAGAAATACATAGGTCCAGCCAGAATGAAGAAATGTCATGGTAGTAAAAACAATACGCTCCGCAGCACACATAAGATCTGCGGACTTCATTGCGGAATTTTGACTCTCCATTGAAGTCAATGGAGAAATTCCGCCATGAGTCCGCAACCAGTCCGCCACTGCTCCGCAACAGACAGAGCATGCTGCGGACACCAAATTCCGCTCCGCAGCCTATGCTCCGCAGCGGAATTGTACGCATCGTGTAAACGAACACTGCTAAATTAAAGTGAAAGTCAATGGAGAAACGGCTCCGCTGCGGATTAACGCTGCGGAGTGTCCGCAGCGGAATTTAAGTGAAATTCCGCTATGTGTGAACCCGCCCTTAGACTTCATGTGGACAACAATTGCACCACATGAGAGAGAATTGTCTGGATACCTGAAGTTATTTCACAAAAGATGACAAGGGTACATGAAGATCAGGAAATCAGTATTATTAATTCAAGACACACCAGAGAAAGCCATAAAGAAATATTAAAAAAAAAAAATTTAAATAAAAAGGAGGGTCTTATGACAAGCTCCCTGAATCGTTCAGGCCATCGCCATAAGCTTCACCTGCAGGAGAATCAGAGTAAGTGCCTTATAGCTTGCAAAGTTGTGGCGAGCCAAACTGGTGTGACTCTTTCATCGCACATAGAAAGATGCATCCTGCATTAAAGCCAAAGCACAAGAAAACCTGTTTAGCTTTTTCCAAGGTTTGCATTGTTAAAGGTCAAGACTTCTAGAAATCCACAATTTAGTCTAATAAGAGTAAAGTCAATCTTTTTGGATCTGACTGCATTGTAAATGTATGTCATAGCAAGGGGGAGGGAGGGGTAAGTCGAGAAGTGGATGGTCCCTACAGTGCAGTACGGCTTTGGTAAAGGTCTTATGTGGGGATATTTTCATTCCTAGGCCTGGGGGAATTGTACTTCATTGATGGCATCATGAAATCCCAGATGAACTGTAAAATCTTGAAAGAGAAAATGCTATCCTCTCTACACACCTTGGAACATCAAACACTTTTTCAACAATGACCCCAAACATTCCTTCAAGGCCACTGCTGAAATCCGAACAAGGTGAAAGTGCTGCAGTGAGCAAGTATGTCACCCGAGCTTCATCGTATTGAGCACCTATGGGTAATTGTTAAGAGACATGTTCAGCAACACTCCAAAATGAAGCATCACAGAACTAAAGCAGGTCATCCTTCAGGGGTAGAATAGGATAGAGGTGACAACATGTGGGAACTTGTACACTTCATGCCAAGAAGGGTTATTGCAGCACTCAAAAGAAACGCAGGACAATCTATGGACTAGTATGTTACTTATTTGATTTGTTTAATCGAGGGTGTACTCATATTTGCAAAACTGGATTAGAGCAAAGTTGTCTAATTTATTTTAATTACATATTATTCCATGTTGTTAAATAGAAGCTTAAAAAAAAAACTACATATTTTTCATCCTTCCATGAATTGTAAAAGTGATTATTTTGAAATGTATATTTTTACATATTTATGCAGTGTACTGTATACATACAAGACAGACTGGAAGCTTACTTTGATACTAATTTATATAGTTTTTGTATGATCATTTTAGTTTTATTTATTTTCTTCCAGGAGCAACATTTCTCCTCTGGCAGAAATAAATAATGTGCTGTAACTAACAATATTAGAGTCCACCTTCAATAAGTAGCATTAAATCAATCTGAATAGCATTTGTTCTAGCCTCACACCTCAGGATGCTTGGGAGTAACTTCATTATTGTAATTGTGGAAAGCAAATGTCAAACAAAACCCAGGAATCTTTTCAACGCCTGGAAGGTAAAGCAGGGAGCCATTACCGCTAGACAAATAAATTACCAAATGGTTTGTTAAAATGATATGGCGCTGTAGGGCTTCAGGACTTGATCTGACAAGTCCACCCCTCCCATGTACCTATTGTAGTCCAGGATGCAGTCTGGTTTGGGGGTCTCTGTACTGGTACCTCGTACAGGTACATGGGTACTGGTGTGGCCATGTATTGTCAATACAAGGACATCTATCTTGTCCTTGTACTTGACACACAATATGTTGCTGCTAGATTGTGCCCTGCTCTCACCCCTTCTTGTTTGCCCAAGCAGAGTCTTAGGGAGGTCTCTCAGATTTCTTATAGCCGTGCCGCAGGACTTCTGGAAGCGAGGCACTTAAAGGGTGGGACGCTGGTATAAAAATTATCCAGGTAGAGGTGGTAACCCTGGTCCAGCAGTGGGTGCACCAAATCCCACACAATTTTTGCATTAACTCCCAGTAAGGGGGGGGGGGGGAATTCTGGGGGCTGAGCACTGGTGTCCTTCCCTTCATATATCCTAAACCTGTAGGTATACCCTGATGCACTCTCGCACAGCTTATACATCTTCACGCCATACCTTGCCCTCTTACCCGGCAGGTACTTGCGGAATTGAAGCCTCGCTTTAAAATGTACCAGGGACTCATCAATAGAAATACACTTCTCGGGGGTGAATGCTTTGGAAAACGGGACACTGAAATGGTCTAATAGGGGTCTCCGTTTATAATACGGTCAAAACTGGGTTAATCTCGGTGTGGGCACGGCTCATTGTCAGTATAATGTAAGAAGCTAAGTATTTTTTTTAGGTTCCAGTTCAGTTCTGAATTTGCTTTGAGGGGCCTATATATTAGAAATCCCTATCAAACACCCCATTTTAGAAACTAGACCCCTCAAAGTATTCACAACAGCATTTAGAAAGTTTATTAACCCTTTAGGTGTTTCACAGGAATTTAGAGCAAAGTAGAGGTGAAATTTAATTAATTTAATTTATTAGGCACCATGTCCGGTTTGAAGAGGTCTTGTGGTGCCAAAACCGTGGAAAACCCCCAAAAGTGACCCCATTTTGGAAACTAGACACCTTGAGGAATTCATTGTAGTTTTCTTGGGGTGCATGCGACTTTTTGATCAGTTTTTAACAGCAATTCTACTATTGTTTATTTATTCTATTTTTTTTACAGTGTTCACCGTGCGCTATAAATGACATATTCTCTTTATTCTGCGGGGCGATACGATTACGGCAATACCAGATGTTTATAGTTTTTTTTTATGTCTTATGGCGTTTGCACAATAAAATACTTTTTGTAAAAAATCATTTACTTTTTGTGTTACCTTATTCTAAGCGCCAGAATTTTTTGATTTTTCTATCAAGAAAGCCGTGCGAGGACTTGTTTGTTGCGTAACGAACTGTAGTTTAGATCAGGACCATTTTTAGGTACATGTGACTTTTTGATCTCTTTTTATTTCATTTTTTGGGAGGTGAAGTGACCAAACAATTGTGATTCTGATACGGTTTATTTGGTGCAGGATAAATCACATCATTTTGTAGTTCAGGACGTGGCGATACCAATTATGTATAGTTTGTTTATTTATTTTTATTAACCCCTTCAGGACGGAGCCTGTTTTGGCCTACCACTTTATGTGGTAATAACTCCAGAATGCTTTTGCCTATCCAAGTGATTCTGAGATTGTTTTCTCGTGACATATTGTACTTTATGTTAGGGAAAAAATTTGGCCGATAAATTCAATATTTATTTGTAAAAAACACCAAGATTTAGAGAAAATTAGCAAAAATGTGCATTTTTCTAAATTTAAATGTATCTGCTTGTAAGACAGATAGTAATACCACACAAAATACTAACTACTTTAGATTTCCCATATGTCTACTTTAGGTTTGAATCGTTTTTTGAACATCCTTTTATTTTTCTAGGACGTTACAAGGCTTAGAACTTTAGCAGCGATTTCTCATATTTTCAAGAAAATGTCAAGCCTATTTTTTCAGGGACCAGTTCAGTTCTGAAGTGGCTTTGAGGGCCTTATATATTAGAAAGTCCCCATAAATCACCCCATTTTGAAAACTGCACCCCTCAAAGTGTTTTAACCCTTTAGGCGTTTCACAGGAATTAAAGCAAAGTAGGAGGTGAAATTTACAAATTTCATTTTTTTTTGAAAATTCATTTGGAATACATTTTTTTTCTGTACCACAGAAGGTTTTACCCAAGAAATGCAACTCAATATTTATTGCCCAGATTCTGCAGTTTTTAGAAATATCCCACATGTGGTCCTAGTGCGGTAATGGACTGAAACACAGGCCTCCGAAGCAAAGGAGCACCTAGTGGATTTTGGGGCCTCCTTTTTTTAGAATATATTTTAGGCACCATGTCAGGTTTGAATAGGTCTTGTGGTACCAAAACAGTAAAGACCCCCCCAAAAGTGACCCCATTTTGGAAACTATACCCCTCAAGGAATTTAATCTATGGGTATAGTTAGCATTTTGAACCCACAGTTTTTTTGCTAAATTTATTTGAATTAGTATGTGAAGATGAAAATCTACTTTTTTTTGTGAAAAACCGTAAAAATGTTAAATTTTTACAAGGAATAAAGTAGAAAAAACACCCCAACATATGTAAAGCAATTTCTTACGGTTATAGCAATACCCCATATGTGGTAATAAACTGCTGTTTGGACCCACAGCAGGGCTCAGAAGAGAAGGCGCACCATTTCGATTTTGGAATTCTGATTTTGGTGGAATAGTTTTCAGTGCCGTGTCGCGTTTGCAATGCACTGGAGGGATGAAAACCGTGGAAACGCCCAAATAGTGACCCAATTTTGGAAACTACACCCCTCAAGGAATTTTTCTAGGGGTAAAGTTAGCATTTTGACCCACAGTTGTTTTGCTGAAGTCATTGGAATAAGGGTATGCTCACACGGCCAAATTTCAGACGTATACGAGGCGTATTATGCCTCGTTTTACGTCTGAAAATACGGCTCCAATACGTCGGCAAACATCTGCCCATTCATTTGAATGGGTTTGCCGACGTACTGTGCAGACGACCTGTTATTTACGCGTCGTCGTTTGACAGCTGTCAAACGACGACTCGTAAAAATACAGCCTCGTCAAAAGAAGTGCAGGACACTTCTTTCAGACGTTTTTGGAGCTGTTTTCTCATAGACTCCAATGAAAACAGCTCCAAAAACGAGTTGGTAAAAAAACGTCTGAAAAGCAGGGTCTGTTTTCCCTTGAAAACAGCTCTGGATTTTCAGACGTTTTGGTTGACTACGTGTGAACATACCCTTAGTCTGTAAAGGTAAAAATCTACTTTTTTTCTGTAAGAACTTAGACATTTTTAAATTTTACAAGGAACAAAGGAGAAAAAGCACCCCAACATTTGTAAAGCAATTTCTCCTGATTACGTAAATACCCCATATGTGGTAATAAACTGCGGTTTGGACCCACACCGGGGCTTAGAAGGGAAGGAGCGCTATTTGGCTTTTGGAGCTCAAATTTAGCTGGAATAGTTTTTGGGTGTCATGTCGAATTTGCAAAGCCCCGAGGGACCAAAACAGTGGAAGCCCCCCCAAAAGTAACCCCATTTGGGAAACTACACCAGTTAAGGAATCTATCTAGGGGTATAGTGAGCATTTAGGGCCCACACGTCTTTTGCAGAAATTATTAGAATTAGGCCGTGAAAATTAATATCAACATTATTTCCACTAAAATGTTGAATTTTTTCAATTTCACAAAGGATAAAGGAGAAAATGAACCCCAACATTTGTGAAGCAATTTCTCCCGAGTACGGCAATACCCCACATGTGGTCATAAATGTTTTTTCATTAGAAAATAATTAACCCTTTCCGGACTGATCCATGTTTTGCTTTTTCGTTTTTCCTCCCCGCTTTCCGAGAGCCACAACTTCTTTATTTTTCCGTCAATAGAGTGGTGTGAGGACATATTTTTTGCGGGACGAGCTGTAGTTTTTGTTGGTACCATTTTTTGGTACGTAAGACTTTTTGAGCACTTTTTATTAAATTTTTTGGTAGAGCGAAGGTGACCCAAAAACTGCGATTTTGCCATTTAAAATACTTTATTTTTCACGGCGTTCACCGTGCGAGTTCGATAATGGTATATTGTAATAGCTTGGACTTTTACGGACGCAGCAATACCAATTTTGTGTATTGTTTTTTTTGTTTTTTACATTACTTTAGAGAAAAAGTATGAAAAGGGTTTCTTTTTGGACTTTAAATATTTATTTAATTTTTTCCACTAATAACTATTTACTTTTGTTTTTACATATTTTATTAGTCCCCCTAGGAGACTTGAACCAGCGATCGTTAGATCACTGGTAGAATACACTGCAATACTAATGTATTGCACTATATTGTCATTTTTACAGGCTCCTATAACAGCGTGATCGCTGTTTCAGTCTGTTAGTCCCGGGTATCAGCTGTAATACACAGCTGACCTCCGCAGCGTATGGCGCGGGCTCAGCGCGTGAGACGCTCTATACATCACCCTCCACACCATGACATGCTATTGTCATGGTGCGCAAAGGGTTTAATGCGCAGCCGATGGTGGAAAGTGAAAATTAAAATTTTTCCACTGATATGCCATTTTAGTGCACTATATGTTGTGCCCAGTTTGTGCCACAAATACCACAAATAAAATATTAACAGGGTTCTCCCGGGTATGGCGATGCCATATCGGTGGACGTAAACGGCTGATTGAGCACGCTGTAGGGCTCAGAAGGGAGGGACGCCATTTGGCTTTTGGAGTGCAGATTTTGCTTGGTAGTAGCTGGTAGTAGCTCTGGCGTTTTGCTGGTATTTCAGTTTATAATGTGGGGGTACATGTAGGCTGGGCAGAGTACATCAGGGCATAATAAGAGGGTATAATAATGGGGTAAATAAATAATAATCCGCAGATATGTGGCCAGTGTTGCACTTATATTATAAATGGCGCCCAATCTTATCCGCTTTTGGAACGCTCTGCACATTTTTCATCGCCATAATCTGGGAGCCGGAACTTTTTTTATTTTTTCTCCACCGGAGCCGTGTGAGGGCTTATTTGTTGCAGGACAATCTGTAATTTTCATTGGTACCATTTTGGGGTACATGCGATTTTGTTGATCACTTTTTATTTGATTTTTCGGCAAGCCAGGTGACCAAAAAACCATCAATTCTGACAATGATTTGACCATTATATTTTATTCTGCGGGTCAGTACGATTACGGCTATACGATATGTATATAGGTTTTTTTATGTTTTGCAGCGTTTGCGCAATAAAATCACTTATTTAGAAAATAATTTATTTTCGGTCACCATATTCTGAGAGCCATAAGTTTTTTATTTTTCAGTCAAAAAAAGCTGTGTAAGGGCTTGTTTTTTGCGGGACGGATTGTAGTTTGTATCGGTACAATTTTGGCGTACATGCGACTTTTTGATCACTTTTTATTGTATATTTTGGAAGGGGTGGTGACCAAAAAATAGTGATTCTGACATTGTTTTTCATTTATTTTTTTTGCTGTGTTCATCGTGCGGGAAAAATAATATTCTAGTTTTATAGTTGGGGTCGTTACGAACGCAGTGATACCAAATATGTGTACTTTTTTTTTACGTGTTCATTTTTTTTCCTATAATAAAAGACTTCTTATAGGATAAAAAGCAGTTCATGTCTATGTCACTTATAACTTTTATTTTTACACTTATTTTTTAAAACATTTTTATTCTTTTATTTACTTTTTTCACTTGTCCCACTAGGGGACACTTAGACTTGCAGCTCTGATCGCTGCTGGAATACATGATACTACACACGTAGTGTAATGCATTCCAACTGTCATTGTGATGTGACAGTCACACTGCCAGGAAGCCTGCGACGTCTGCACAGTACGTCGGCAAACCCATTCAAATGAATGGGCAGATATTTGACGACGTATTGTAGCCCTATTTTCAGACGTAAAACGAGGCATAATACGCCTCGTTTACGTCTGAAAATAGGTCGTGTGAACCCAGCCTTACTGAGCTGAGCGCGAATGATGCGCTCAGCATGACGTAATAGTACTGAGCTGAGCGGGAAGGGGTTAAGTCCTGCCTCTGGCAGGGCTAAACAGAAGCCTGTAAAAAGGACAATATACTGCAATAAATTAGTATTCTAATGATCGTAGGATGTAAATCTTTGAATGGCTTTTATATTTTTTTTCTTCAATAAAAAGGTCAGTGTGATTGGTGCAACTTTAGAAATAGTTTTGATTACAAATCATTTGCTAAATCCTGCTCATGTCAGGTCCATGGTACTGACGGGTTCAGTGACAGTGGGTCCTGCGTGTCACCTGTTATCCATCACATCATAAGTTCATAACTTAGATGTGATGAATTACGGGTGGATCTTGAAAAACAAGAGGCTGATTTCAAGAGAACACGGTCTCTGCTGCAGACGTTTTTGGAGCGGATATTCAGAGGGGTCTTGATTTTTGCAAGTGTTTTTGAAGTGAAGTATATTTTAAAATAGTATTTTGAGGCATATTTTGAAATAGTTTTTTATAGTGTCAATGGAAAATCAGTTTGGAAAATAATTTAAGTAGTGACATGTCACTTTTTTTTACAAAAAGTTTTCTTTTTGCAGTGTAAAAATACGTCTCATATGAACTACACGGTGTATTTCCCATAGAAAGCAATGGGAAGCTGCTTACAGACGTATTTTAAAGCGTAATACTTAGAGTTTTTTTACACTCCGAAATACGCCTGAAAATAAGCAGTGTGAAAATACATAGGTATAAACAATAATTTTTCTATTCATTGACAGCAAACAGACAAACGTTGAGGAATCAAAACAAAAAGTATAGCAGAAACCTGCCAAACATTTTATTCTAAAACCAGATTACCCCTTTAACCCGCCTTGTTTTGGCCTTAAGGCTCAGAGCCCATTTTTCAAATCTGACATATTTCACTTTATGTGGTAATAACGTCGGAATGCTTAAACCTATCCAAGCGATTCTGAGATTGTTTTCTCGTGACACATTGGGCTTCATGTTCGTGGTAAAATTTGGTCGATATATTCAGTGTTTATTGGTGAAAAATTGCAAAATTTAGAGAAAATTTTGAAAAAAATAGCATTTTTATACCACCCAAAATAGTTACTAGTTCACATTTCCCATATGTCTACTTTAGATTGGCATCGTTTTTTGAACATTTTTTTATTTTTCTTGGACGTTACACGGCTTAGAACATAAACAGCAATTTCTCATATTTTTAAGAAAATTTCAAAAGCCTTTAACCCCATTTTAAAAACTAGACCCCTCAAAGTATTCAAAACAGCATTTAGAAAGTTTTTTAACCCTTCAGGCATTTCCCAGGAATTAAAGCAAAGTGGAGGTGAAATTTGCAAATTTCATTTTTCTTGCTGAATTTCAATTTTATTATTTTTTTTTCTGTAACACAGAAGGTTTTACCAGAGAAACACTACTAAATATGTATTGTCCAGAATCTGCAATTTTTAGAAATGTCCCACATGTGGCCCTAGTGCGCTCGTGGACTAAAACACAAGCCCTAGAAACAAAGAAGCACCTAGTGCATTTTGAGGCCTCTTTATTATTAGAATATATTTTAGGCAGCATGACAGGTTTGAAGGGGTGTTGAGGTGTCAAAACAGTAGGAATCTCCCAATAGTGACCCCATTTTGGAAACTACACCCCTCAAGGAATTCATTTATGGTTGTTGTTACCATTTTGACCCCACAGTTTTTTCACAGCACGTATTTGAATTGGGCTGTGAAATGAAAAAAATGAAATTTTTTCCAGTAAAATGTCATTTGTGATCAAAATTTCTTATTTTCACAGGGAACAAAATACCCCATTTTGTTGCCCAATTTGTCCTTAGTGTGGCAATACCCCATTTGTGGTGATAAACCGCCGTTTGGGCCCATGGGAGGCCTCAGAAGTGAAGGAGCGCTGTGTGTTCTTTGGAGTGCAGATTTTGCTGGATTGGTTTTCGGGTGCCATGTCGCATTTGCAGAGCCCCAGAGGTATCAAAGCAATAGAAACCCACCACAAATGACCCCATTTTGGAAACTACACCCCTCAAGGAATTCATTTATGGGTGTTGTGACCATTTTGACCCCATAGATTTTTCACAGAACTTATTTGAATTGGGCTGGGAATTAAAACAAAATTATTTTTTTCAAATAATATGTAGTTTTGGCAGAAAATGTCTTATTTCCACAAGAAACAAAATACCCCATTCTGTTGTGCTATTTGTCCTGTGTGCGGCAATACCCCATTTGTGGTGAAAAACTGCCGTTTGGGCCCATGGGAGGGCTCAGAAGGAAAGGACCACCATTTGGCCTACTGGGGATTTTCTAGTGCGAAGTCATGTATGCAGAAGCCCCTGAGGTACCAGTACAGTTGAAACCCGCAAGAAGTGACCCCGTTTTAAAAACTACACCCTTAAGGCATTCATCTAGAGGTATAGTGAGCATTTTGACCGGAGACCTACACCCCATAAACTGTAATGTGGGTTCTCCCGGGTATGGCAATACCCTACATGTGGCTGTTATCAGCTGCCTGGACACACAGCAGGGCCCAGAGGGGAAAGACTAGGGGGGATAAGCTGTGTGGAGTGCATCAGGGTAAGTAAAATTGGGGTAAATTATAAACCAAGGGATGTATGATAAATTTTAAAACACTCTTTCATACAGAGCTCTGGTTATTCGGGACACGTGTCACATTGATATATTGGGTCATCCCTTATCGCCCTCTTATAGCAGACTTTGCACCTCTTTTGACTTTTTCCCTTCTTGCCAGTTTGGGGAACTTCTCCTGGAAAGTGTTGCCATGGTACGATGCGTGTGGCCCCGCTTCCAGAAGTACTGGGTGACCCCCCTTCTTGGTCCCTAAAGATTAGGTTCTTGATAATCACCTCTTGAAATTCCAGGAAAGTTCCCCTCTGGCCTGCACATCGATGTAGCACGTACACATTGTACAATGCCATCTGTATGATGTGCCCGGCCAGCTTCTTATAACTCACAGTATGGAGCTGTAGGGCTTCAGGATTTGATCTGACAAGTCCATCCCTCCCATGTACCTATTGTAGTCCAGGATGCAGTCTGGTTTGGGGGTGGCCTTTCCTTCATATATCCTAAACCTGTAGGTATACCCTGATGCACTCTCGCAGCTTATACATCTTCACGCCATACCTTGCCCTCTTACCCGGCAGGTACTCGCGGAATTGAACCCTCCCTTTAAAATGTACCAGGGACTCATCAATAGAAATACACTTCTCGGGGGTGAATGCTTGGGAAAGCCGGGCACTGAAACGGTCTAATAGGGTTCTCAGTTTATACAAATGGTCAAAACTGGGGTCATCTCGGGGTGGGCACGGCTCATTATCAGTATAATGTAAGAAGCGAAGTATTTCCTAATTTATTTCTTTTTTTAGGTTACAGTTCAGTTCTGAAGTTGCTTTGAGGGGCCCATATATTAGAAACCCCTATCAAACACCCCATTTTAGAAACTAGACCCCTCAAAGTATTCACAACAGCATTTAGAAAGTTTATGAACCCTTTAGGTGTTTCACAGAAATTTAGAGCAAAGTAGAGGTGAAATTTACATTTTTTTTTTGTCAGAAAATCCTCTTTATACAATTTTTTTTATAACACAAAAGGATTTATCAGAGAAACGCAACTTAATACGTATTGACCAGATTCTGCAGTTTTGAGAAATATCCCACATGTGGCCCTCGGGCGGTAATGCACTGAAGCAGCGGCCTCAGAAGCAAAGGAGCACCTAGTGGATTTTGAGGCCTCTTTTTTATTAGGCACCATGTCCGGTTTGAAGAGGTCTTGTGGTGCCAAAACATTGGAAACCCCCCAAAAGTGACCCCAACTTGGAAACTAGACCCCTTGAGGAATCCATTGTAGTTTTCATGGGGTGCATGCGGCTTTTTGATCAGTTTTTATTCTATTTTTAGGTGGCGTGGTGACTAAAAAACAGCAATTCTACTATTGTTTTTTTATTAAAAAAAATTTACAGCGTTCACCGTGCGCTATAAACGACATATTCACTTTATTCTGCGGGGCGATACGATTACGGCGATACCAGATGTTTATAGTTTTTTTTTATGTCTTATGGAGTTTGGACAATAAAATAAGTTTTGTAGAAAATCATTCACTTTTTGTGTTACCTTATTCTAAGAGCCAGAACTTTTTTATTTTTCCATCAATAAAGCCGTGCGAGGACTTATTTTTTGCGTAACGAACTGTAGTTTCGATCAGTACCATTTTTCGGTACATGCGACTTTTTGATCTCTTTTTATTCCATTTTTTGGGAGGTGAAGTGACCAAACAATTGTTATTGTGGTACGGTTTATTATTATTTTCTTTTACGGCGTTCACCGTGCGGGATAAATAACGAAATAATTTTGTAGTTCAGGCCGTTACGGACGCGGCGATACCAATTATGTATAGTTTATTTGTTTGTTTATATATTTTTATTAATAATAAATGACTGATAAGGTAAAAAGGGGGATTTTTACTTTTAATACTTTTAAAACTTTTATTTTCTTATTTTTACACATCTTTTTTTTACTTTTTTTTAACTTTATTACTTTGTCCCACTAGGGGACTTGAGTGCAGGAGGCCCTGATCGCTATTCTAATACACTGCACTACATGCGTAGTGCAGTGTATTAGAACTGTCAGCTAATCACTGACAGCAAGCATAGTGGGTCCTGACGTTGTCAGGACCCACTAGGCTTCCGACCATGGCATAGCCGGACGCCATTGCTTGGTGTCCGGTTGCCATAGTCACCATCGCCGGCCGCGATGGCAGCTTAACCCCTAAAAAGCCGCGATCTCTATAGAACGCGGCTTTTAAGGGGTTAATCGGCGGGGACACAGCGATCGGTCCCCGCTGTAGGAGCTGTGACAGCTGTTGGACGAGACAGCAGCTGTCACAGCTCCTGTATGTGTCGGGAGGACGGCCGAAACGGCCGTTACTCCCGAGACGTACTATTAGGTCATGGAGCGCGAACGATACAGCGGCCATGACGTAATAGTACGTCAAGGAGCGGGAAGGGGTTAAGGCTGTGTTTACATCACCATCTGTGTTCCGCTAAGCCGTCTGAGTTTTCCCTCGAGGTTTACCACTCAGCGGAAAGGTAAACGGAAACCTCAGGTACCATTTCCTTCACCATTGAACTCAATGGTGACGGAAACCTAGCTAACGGTTTCCGTCTGTCACCATTGTGACAGGGTTCCGTAGTTTAGGATCAATAGCGCAGTCGACTGCACTATTGGTTCCATCAAGAACAGAACCGTCACAACGGTGACAGACAAACTATTAGCAACACTTCCGTCACCATTGAGATCAATGGTGAGGGAAGCGGAAGCTTAGGTTTCCGTTTGCCTTTCCGTTGAGGGTTTAATCCGACGGAAACCTCAGACGGAACCCCTCAACGGAAGGGCAACACTGATGTGAACAGGCCCTAATATCTCGTTACTTCTACTAGAGGGGGTCCAATTTCCATTTTATTGTCTGTGATCACTCAGCGTTGTGGGATAGATTGTATATAACGGTCAGTCAATTGACACCAGCAAAAGGACAGAGCTCTAAAGAGTAGAATATGCGAGCAAACAAGTTATATTTTACATGTATAACTTTACAACACATTAAAACTTTCACACAAACTGCAAAATAATTAACGTGGTAATGTACAAGACTAAAACACAGTTTACACGTAGTGTAAATACTGTGGATTTTCTGCAACGGAATTAGTTGCGGAAAACCCACAGCACAATACAGTAGCAGCAGAGTAGATTAGATTTATGCAAATCTCATCCACACGCTGCGTAAAAGCGGAGTGGAAAAAAAACGCTCAGGAAATAACATGGTTTTTTTTATCCGCAGCACGTGAATTGTATTTGCGTAAAAGCTGCATATTTGTTGCAAATTTTCCCCATTGAAGTCATCTGGGAGGTATAACCAGCAACAAATAGCAGATGTTGCGTTTGTATGCGGCAGCAAAACTCAACTCAAAAATAAATATCTTATACTAACCCAGAATTCTGTGTTTCTTCGTCCAGGCCAGCCTCCTGGGATCACGTTTCATCCCATGTGACCGCTGCAGCCAATCACGGGCTGCAGCGGTCACATGAGATGAAACGTCAGAGGGACGCGTCGCCATGGTAATTATCCATCTCTTTTTTCTCAGTGCAGTATTTCCTCAGTGTACATTCCGGACGAAAAACTGCGGTTTTTCGGCCGGAATTCCCCATGGCACCCAGGGCGGATACGCCGTGTGCTTTTAAGCAGCGTATCTGCCTTGTGTGATTATAGCCGAAAAGGTTTGTTACTAAAAGATAAAGTATACCACCATAAGTGGAAGTAAAGACTTCTTGGAATATATTGTGTAAATCTGAAACAAATTTAGAGGTTTTACGTTATCAGGTAATCTGGCTGCAGTCGCCGAGCATTGAAAGTATTCATGGGACTGTTCATTGTGAAACAACAGTTATTGTGTAACACGGAGAGCGGCAACAACAATCAACAAAATAGCTAATACATTTTCCAGTCATTGACTCGGCGCATTGTACATTTTTTTGTTTTACTGTATACCGTAGCCTACTAGGCTATTCCATACCTTTTTCTTAGCGGCATACCAACATATACTGCCCAACAGAGGCCAAAAGGACACTGTCCTCTTTCAGCTTAATGGAGCCATATTAATACGCTTAGCATGTAGGACCGAGAGTTACTTCCAATGAACAACCTAAGCATACATAACAAACGTGAACAGGGACTTAGATAAAAGTTGTATGAACCTGCAGATTTTAGCAGTACCGACCGACTAGCTAATGTGTATGAGGGTCTCCCGACTCTCCTCGATGACTGAGGGGGTCTGGCAGCGGCTTATTTCCAAGCTGAAAAAAAAATGCATGCTTTGTCGAGCATGGAGTCGGAAGGAATAGCTGTCCGCTTATATTATGTGGTTTTTCAGCTGCAGGGACATATTTGTATAATACACCACGCAGACACACACATTATATATATATATATATATATATATAACACAGATTTATCGCCATGGATCGTAGGGCTGGGCAGTTAATTGAAGAAAAAAAAAAAGAAGAAGATTCAGTGCAATTAACCGAAGTCATCCTGCGCATTTCGTTTTTCCCAGTTTCTTCAGGATGCAGATACAGTTGAATCCAATAAGCTCCCTGCACTACGCATTGCCAACACGAGGCAGTGACACCATCTTGCCTGTCTGCACAGACCAGAGGAGCATTAGAGGGATCTCTTCCACTCGTCGTTGGAACGGGGTTAGGCGAGTATGTATAGTATCATTTTTAACAGGCAGCAATGGGTCTGTGTCGGGGCAGCTATAAGACGGATATACTAAAAAGAATGAAGAAAAAGAATGAACATTATTACTAATGGAAAGAAAATTAAAAAAAAGGGCACAATTAATTTTTTATCTTTGGTAGACATGGCACGAACAGATTTTCTTTGTATTTTATTCCTCATTAACTACAAATTCCATATAAACAGACGCCTTTGGAAATTCCTGTGCTTCATAGACCTGGAATGAACAGTATCTATGTGTAGTTTATAGTGGAATGAACACATATTCCATAGAAACAGATGTGTAATTATTTTCCTGTGCTTGATAGACCTGGAATGAACAGGATCTATGTGTAGTTTATAGTGGAATGAACACATATTCCATAGAAACAGATGTGTAATTATTTTCCTGTGCTTGATAGACCTGGAATGAACAGGATCTATGTGTAGTTTATAGTGGAATGAACACATATTCCATAGAAACAGATGTGTAATTATTTTCCTGTGCTTGATAGACCTGGAATGAACAGGATCTATGTGTAGTTTATAGTGGAATGAACATATTCCATAGAAAGAGATGTGTAATTATTTTCCTGTGCTTGATAGACCTGGAATGAACAGGATCTATGTGTAGTTTATAGTGGAATGAACACATATTCCATAGAAAGAGATGTGTAATTATTTTCCTGTGCTTGATAGGCCTGGACTTGTATATTTATAGTTATTGGGAATGAACACACATTTCTAATAAACAGGTGCCACTGGATTTGTGAACATATTGTCCCATTTGGAATCCTATTTGAGATTTCTGACTGTGGTTTGCTTCTGGTTTCATTTTTACAGGTTTGATTCTGTTTTTTTAAATGGTTTTATAATTTGGATGTAGTGTATAATAAAGTTTGGTCTTTTCCTTCCCATTTTTTTCATATCCCTTTCTTATTATTTTGGGTGTGCGCAATTTCGTGCATGTGCCTTTTCCTCTCTTCTAGTATTCACACTTCGGTAACGTCTCTGTGGGCCTTACAGCACAGCGTGATCTCGCGAGATCACGCTGTGCTGTCATTCACAGCGAGATCACGTTGTGCAGTGAACAAAGCTGGAACGAAGAGAAGTGTAGGACGCCGATTGGTCACTGATTGGTCAGCGTCATACACTTCTCTTTACAACGCCCACTTGGTAAAAAGTTAAACGTCCAGTTGGTCATTAACCCCTTCAGGACACAGCCTGTTTTGGCCTAGTGGACGCAGGCAATTTTTCCAAATCTGACATGTGTCACTTTATGTGGTAATAACTCCGGAATGCTTTTACCTATCCAAGCGATTCTGAGATTGTTTTCTCGTGACATATTGTACTTTACTTCTGCGAAAAAATTTGGTCGATAAATTCAATATTTATTTGTGGAAAAACACCAAAATGTATAGAAAATTTGCAAAAAAATTGCGTTTTTCAAAATTTTAATGTATCTGCTTGCAAAACAGATATTAATACCACACACACAATAATTACTAGTTAACATTTCCCCCATATGTCTACTTTATATTTGCATCGTTTTTTGAACATCCTTTTATTTTTCTAGGACGTTACAAGGCTTAGAACTTTAGCAGCGATTTCTCACATTTTCAAGAAATTTCCAAAACCTATTTTTTCAGGGACCAGTTCAGTTCTGAAGTGGCTTTGAGGGCTTTATATATTAGAAACTCCCCATAATTCACCCCATTTTAAAAACTTCACCCCTCAAAGTATTCAAAACAGCATTCAGGAAGTTTCTTAACCCTTTAGGCATTTCACAGGAATTAAAGCAAAGTAGAGGTGTAATTTACAAATGTAATTTTTTTTGCAGAAATTCATTTGTAATAGAAAAATTTCTGTAACACAGAAGGTTTTACCAGAGAAATGCAACTCAATATTTATTGCCCAGATTCTGCAGTTTTTAGAAATATCCCACATGTGGCCCTAGTGTGATAATGGACTGAAGCACCGGCCTCAGGATCAAAGGAGCACCTAGTGGATTTTGAAGCCTCCTTTTTATTACAGTATATTTTAGGCTCCATGTCTGGTTTGAAGAGGTCTTGTGGTGCCAAAACAGTGGAAACCCCCAAAAAGTGACTCCATTTTGGAAACTAGACCCCTTGAGGAATTTATCTAGTTGTATAGTGAGCATTTTAACCCCACAGGTTTTTTGCTGAATTTATTGGCATTAGTCTGTGAAAATGAAAATCTACATTTCTTCTGAAGAAACATAGATATTTTTTAATTTTTGCAAGGAATAAAGGAGAAAAAGCACACCGACATTTGTAAAGAAATTGATCCTGATTACGGCAATACCCCATATGTGGTCATAAACTTATGTTTGAACACATTACAGCCCTCAGAAGGGAAGGAGCGCCATTTGGGTTTTGGAGCTCAAATTTTGCTATAATGGTTTTCGGTGCCATGTCCCATTTGCAACGCTCTGGAGGAACCAAAACAGCAGAAACCCCCCAAAAGTGACCCCATTCACTATCAGAATCCAAGAGAGCAAATGCCTCTTAAGTGGTATATAACTTGCGTGCCATTTTTTACTTCTTTTTTGTAACAGTTTTAATAAAAGTAACAAAGAAAAAGTCCACTAATCCATTGATCAATAAATTTATGAACAACCCTAAGGCCCTGTTCACACGGAGTTTTTTTTGCAAGTTTTTCGGCGCGGAAACCGCTTATCAAAACTCGTCAAAAACCGCCCGAAAATGTCTCCCATTGATTTCAATGGGAGTTGGACGAGCTTTTTTACCGTGAGCAAAAAAAACGCATCGCGGTAAAAAGAAGCGACATGACCTATCTTGAGGCGGTTTCCGCCTCCAAAACCCCATTTCAATCAGTCAGAAGGGTAAAAAAAAAACAACACCTCGACGAGTGTTTTGACTAATTTTTGGCAAACCACTGTGCAAAACACGTCTGGAGCAGTTTTTGCAGGAGGACTTTTCCTCCTGCAAAAAACTCTGTGTGAACATAGCCTAACAATGAATCAATGTATTTCTAATTTACAGACGTGTAAAATATATGAAGATTTATATAAGTATATATTACATGTACGTATATATCTATATGATGTTATAGATATATAACATCCCTAATTATTAATTTTTAGTATTAACAAATTTCAAATATATGTCTATATATATATATATATATATATATATATATATATATACACACACACACACACAGTATATAAATACATATCTATATGATTTTATAGATATATATAAAAAGAAGCATAGAACACAGTAACGGCACCAGGACTTCAGAGTAGATGAAAGCAAAGTAGATTTATTCACCTCAACACAGCAACGTTTCGGTTCAACAAGAACCTTTCTCAAGCCAATGGCACCTGTTTATTAGAAATGTGTTCATTCCCAATAACTATAAATATACAAGTCCAGGTCTATGAAGCACAGGATAATAATTACACATCTGTCTTTATGGAATATGTTTATTCTACTATAAACTACACATAGATCCTGTTCATCCCAGGTCTATCAAGCACAGGAAAATAATTACACATCTGTTTCTATGGAATATGTGTTCATTCCACTATAAACTACACATAGATCCTGTTCATTCCAGGTCTATCAAGCACAGGAAAATAAGTACACATCTGTTTCTATGGAATATGTGTTCATTCCACTATAAACTACACATAGATCCTGTTCATTCCAGGTCTATCAAGCACAGGAAAATAATTACGCATCTGTCTCTATGGAATATGTGTTCATTCCACTATAAACTACACATAGATCCTGTTCATTCCAGTTCTATAAAGCACAGGAAAATAATTACACATCTGTCTCTATGGAATATGTGTTCATTCCACTATAAACTACACATAGATCCTGTTCATTCCAGGTCTATAAAGCACAGGATAATAATTACACATCTGTCTTTATGGAATATGTTTATTCTACTATAAACTACACATAGATCCTGTTCATCCCAGGTCTATCAAGCACAGGAAAATAATTACACATCTGTTTCTATGGAATATGTGTTCATTCCACTATAAACTACACATAGATCCTGTTCATCCCAGGCCTATCAAGCACAGGAAAATAATTACACATCTGTTTCTATGGAATATGTGTTCATTCCACTATAAACTACACATAGATCCTGTTCATCCCAGGCCTATCAAGCACAGGAAAATAATTACGCATCTGTCTCTATGGAATATGTGTTCATTCCACTATAAACTACACATAGATCCTGTTCATCCCAGGCCTATCAAGCACAGGAAAATAATTACACATCTGTTTCTATGGAATATGTTCATTCCACTATAAACTACACATATATCCTGTTCATTCCAGGTCTATGAAGCACAGGATAATAATTACACATCTGTCTTTATGGAATATGTTTATTCTACTATAAACTACACATAGATCCTGTTCATTCCAGGTCTATCAAGCACAGGAAAATAATTACACATCTGTCTCTATGGAATATGTGTTCATTCCACTATAAACTACACATAGATCCTGTTCATCCCAGGCCTATCAAGCACAGGAAAATAATTACACATCTGTTTCTATGGAATATGTGTTCATTCCACTATAAACTACACATAGATCCTGTTCATCCCAGGCCTATCAAGCACAGGAAAATAATTACACATCTGTTTCTATGGAATATGTGTTCATTCCACTATAAACTACACAGATACTGTTCATTCCAGGTCTATCAAGCACAGGAAAATAATTACACATCTGTTTCTATGGAATATGTGTTCATTCCACTATAAACTACACATCTATCCTGTTCATTCCAGGTCTATCAAGCACAGGAAAATAATTACACATCTGTTTCTATGGAATATGTGTTCATTCTACTATAAACTACACATAGATCCTGTTCATTCCAGGCCTATCAAGCACAGGAAAATAATTACACATCTGTTTCTATGGAATATGTGTTCATTCCACTATATAAACTACACATAGATCCTGTTCATTCCAGGTCTATAAAGCACAGGAAACATTTTTACACATCTGTCTCTATGGAATATGTGTTCATTCCACTATAAACTACACACAGATACTGTTCATTCCAGGTCTATCAAGCACAGGAAAATAATTACACATCTGTCTTTATGGAATTTATTTTTATTTTCTCATTAAGTACAAAAGAAAATCTGTTCATTCCATGTTTTCGAAACACAAAAAAAACCCTCATCTTTTTTTATATTTTCGCCCATTGCTAATATTGTTCATTCTTTTTAGTATGTCCCTGTTATAGGAGCATTATACAGAATGGGGTAAGCTGTGTGACATTATACTGTGAGGGGGCAGCTATGGGGGACCATGTACTTTGTGGAGGGTATCTTTGGGGGCATTATAACGTGTGGGGACAGTGTCAGGTGTGCCCTAAATAATCGATCATAATTGGTCACATGTTCAATTACTTGCGATTTTGATTTAGGTCACAATCGCCGAGCCCTAATGGATGGTATTTAAGACAGAGATGTCCTGGTACACATGAAACACATAGGTATGAAGATGCTGTTCGGCCACGGCTGCACGGGTTTTGGTCACTTCACAGAACAATTAAAAAAAATAAAAAAAAACAGTTGCACAACTTAATGCGTCTGCAATATCTGATTGATACAATTAATGGCAGACTTGTGGCTTTTCTGTAGCGCAATTTATCAACACTTCTACCACAGAAAATAACCCTGGTGTTGTCTTAAGGCATGGCACGACTACAGCAATGCATCGGGGCGTATTTATCTATGAAATAATGTCACCTTCCGGACAGAATTGCGTTGAAATGAATGGTACTCGTAGCGCAAATCGCCGCTTATCCTGTGCGCCTCATACATAGAATAATTCAGACACTTTACCACACGATAACTGGCGGTGGGCTATGCCTGCCACAACCTGGTGTATCTGCCTTGTGACATTGAATATTCAGCATGTTACACTAAAGACCCCTACTTCTGTACAGGACCGCCATTCACCAGCATTATTAAAATGAGTTACAAAATTGACAACTTTTGTGCAATCTCAATGTAAAGATGTGACATTTGCAGGAAAGTCAATGTGGACTGACAACCTTACATATACACTTTTCCATAATACAACATACACTATTACCACATCCCGGGTCATGGCCAGGGTCTAGCTGGACTTGCGTTTTCTCACCGTTATTGGCTGTTCCTGCAGGCTCCCCACAGAGAAGCAGTTATCTCCCGGGTTGACGGCTCCTGTCAGCACTTGGTGCAGATTCATGGTCCAGCTGCCGCATAGAGCCCGGCACACGGCGGGTAGTATCAGCACAACATGAGACTTCCCGGAGTGACACGGTCTGGTAAATGTCACTAACAAGAGCAGTCGCCGCTCAGACACAGAGGGCCGGGTGACAGCACTCCAGGGAGGACGCCCGTGTATGCCAGGTGTAATACAGGTGCTGCTGGGAAGTAGGAGGACTACTGAGGAAAACGCAGTGGAAAGCAGAAACCAGACACTGAGGTAGTCACTCTCCCCACACTGCGCATGCGTCAGTCTCTCAGTAATACTCCGCTGCCGTCATCAGTGCGCCAGCTTCACCCTCTGCAATCCTACTCACCCCGCCCTCTAGCGTTTAACTTGATGCATTGGAACCAAAGAGAACGTAAAGAAGTTTGGGTTCGTGTCCCGGAAGGCTAAGTCTCATTGGACGCTTTTCATAGAAAGGCGGTGTTTAAGAGTGACATGAAAGCGCAGGCGCAGTGACGGCACGGTCACATGGGCTTTTTTTAGTCACTGATGTCTTGTTATCGTCTATACTGACTGCTGAAAAATGACGTTTGTGTACGTGATGTGTAATAGAGAGGCTACACTGAAAATGCTGCATAGCACAGCATACTGTGGTGTCTGTAGAAGCTGGGAGAATTTATATGAATGTGCATACATAGATAGCTGTCAATCACTGAGTAAGACCGCCCACTGGACTCCTAAACCCAGAAATAACAAAGGTTAAAATTGATCAATTACAATTAATACTGAATGTTTTCCTACAAAACTATCAATCTTCTGAGCTCCTACTGCTCTATAATATGCTGCCCACAGATCAAACTGCATGTTCAACGTGGCAAGTTCCCTTCAAATTCCAGCAGAATGCTCCCCAATATTCAGTGCCACAGAAAGCCCACACAAACATTGCCAACAGCCTGCTCCCGAGAGTGCTTCCCATCTATTCACTGCACTGCTTGCATGCAGTCATTATATCACCCCGATGGAAACAATATAAATGTATGTGCAGCAAGCGCCACCTAGTGGCGGCTGCCAGCAGTCTTGTGCAAGAGACTATATTATAGCCTGCCAGTACTCCAGGGATCTGTATTTCAGGAGACTCCTGGAAGATCAGGGAGAATACACCAGTATTTCACAAAAAAAGTGGATCTTTAAAATGATGAACGTTAAAGCTGTATCCTTAGGGTATGTGCACACACACTAATTACGTCCGTAATTGACGGACGTATTTCGGCCGCAAGTAGTGGACCGAACACACTGCAGGGAGCCGGGCTCCTAGCATCATACTTATGTACGATGCTAGGAGTCCCTGCCTCGCTGCAGGACAACTGTCCCGTACTGTAATCATGTTTTCAGTACGGGACAGTTGTCCTGCAGCGAGGCAGGGACTCCTAGCATCGTACATAACTATGATGCTAGGAGTCCGGCTCCCTGCACTGTGTTCGGTCCGGGACTTGCGGCCGAAATACGTCCGTCAACTACGGACGTAATTAGTGTGTGTGCACATACCCTTAGATTGTCAGCTTGTTTGGCCACTGCCCTTCTACTGTATCTATTAATACTATGTTTTGCTCATCTGTGCTTATCGTGTTTGTGCATTAATGTATTCATACTAATTATACAGTGCCACTATAGACGATGAAACTGTATAAATATACAGCAAGAATAATAGTACCTAAAGGGTTATTCCCAAGTCAGACATTTATGGTATATCCACAGGATATGCCATAAATGTCTTATAGATGCAGGTCTCAGGCACTGAAACCCACACCTATATGGAGAACGGGGTGACCATGTGGAGAGGTGGCCAATCATGTGCACAGCCCTCTCCATTATGTTCTATAGGAATTACAGAGACTGCTGAACAAACACTACTCAATGGACGCAGGGCTGTCTGTTCATATAAGGTATTGGCCTTGATCACATCACAAGGATTCCGTGAAGCAATCAAAATGGGAACCCCCTTACTCTTTCCCTTTGAATCAGCGTTGATCGCAGCATTCAAAGGATTGAAGGTGGAGATTAGAGAATCCTCTGATTTATGCCAGGGGCGTAGCTAGGGGGGCAGGCGGGGCATGTGCCCCGGGCGCAACTTAGAGGGGGGCGCCAGCGCCACCCCCTCCTGCACTATAAATGTACCTGTGTCCGGCCATCCAGCGCCTTTCTACGAGTAAAGCGGAGCGATACTTTGCGCCGCTTGCGTCGTTGAAAGGTGCTGATTGACAGGGAAAGTCATTCTACCCTGCCAATCAGCGCCTTTCATAGACGCTGCGTTCAACCCCAGGATACCTGCGCAGAAGAGAGCAGGTCTCCATTGCCGCCGGACGGCGCGGGAACGGGATTAAGGTGAGTTTGTATATTTTTTTTTATCGTAATAAAAAAGTTGTGGCATTATCTACGGGGGGTGGCTTTATCTACAGGGGGGCTTTATGTATGGGGGGGCTCTATCTACAGGGGGGCTATATACTGGGGTGAGCTATATGTGGAGCACTATATACAGGGGTGGGCTATATGTGGAGCACTATATACAGGGGTGGGCTATATCTACAGGGGGCTATATACAGGGGTGGGCTATCTGTGGAGCACTATATACAGGGGTGGGCTATATCTACAGGGGGGTTATATACAGGGGTGGGCTATCTGTGGACCACTATAGGGGGTGCTATATATGGGACACTATATACAGGGGTGGGCTATATGGGGGCACTATCTACAGGGGAGACTCTATGGAGGAACTATCTACAGGGGGTACGGTGTGTGTGTGTGTGTGTGTGGGACACAGTGTATGGTGCTATTATAATTAGAGGTGCAGTCTATAGCGCTATTATATTTAGGGGCGCAGAAGAGAGCAGGTCTCCATTGCCGCCTGATGGCATGGGAACGGGATTAAGGTGAGTTTATATAGTTTGTTTTTTTATCGCAATAAAAAAAGTTGTGGCATTATCTACGCGGGGTTGGCTTTATCTACAGGGGGGCTTTATCTATGGGGGGCTTTATCTATGGGGGGCTCTATCTACAGGGGGCTATATACTGGGGTGGGCTATATGTGGAGCACTATATACAGGGGTGGGCTATATGTGGAGCACTATATACAGGAGTGGGCTATATCTACAGGGGGTCTATATACAGGGCTGGGTTATCTATGGAGCACTATATACAGGGGTGGACTATATGTGGAGCACTATATACAGGGGTGGGCTATATCTACAGGGGGGCTATATACAAGGGTGGGCTATCTGTGGAGCACAATAGGGGGAGCTCTATGTGGGACACTATATACAGGGGTGGGCTATATGGGGGCACTATCTACAGGGGGCTCTATGGCAGGCACTATCTACAGGGGGTATGGTGTGTGTGTGTGTGTGTGTGTGTGTGTGTGTGTGTGTGTGTGTGTGGGACACTGTATGGTGCTATTATAATTAGAGGTGCAGTGTATGGCGCTATTATATTTAGGGGCATAGTGTGCAGTATAATGAGAACTTTATCTTTGTTTATAGGTGTAGAAATGTTTGAAAAGTGAGAAGCTGAAGACATCTGAGCAGCAAACTGCAGAAATGGGCTGTGACTGGGAGAAGTCATCATAGAGGTCTGTACAGGATGGAGAAAAAGAACTAGAATCTGAGACGTCACCGGTGAGTCACTTAATGTAAATGTTTATTCTGCCTCTAATCAGTACTGTAGTGACTGTATGATCTGTGGAGCACTATATACGGGGGTTGACTATATGTACAAGGGGGCTATATACAGGGGTGGGCTTTCTGTGGAGCACTATAGGGGAGATATTTTTGGGATACTATATACAGGGGTGGGCTATATCTACAGGGGGACTATATCTACAGGGGGACTATATCTACAGGGGGGCTATATCTACAGGGGGGCTATATTTACAGGGGGACTATATCTACAGGGGGACTATATCTACTGGGGGACTATATCTACAGGGGGACTATATCTACAGGGGTGGGCTATATACAGGGGTGGGCTATATATAGGGGGGACTATATCTACAGGGGGACTATATCTACAGGGGGCTATATCTACAGGGGGGCTATATCTACAGGGGTGGGCTATATCTATAGGGGGGCTATATACTATATAGCCCCCCCTGTAGCTATAGCCCACCCCTGTATATGGTGCTCCATAGATAGCCCACCCCAGTATATAGCCCCCCTGTAGATAGACACCCCCCATAGATGAAGCCCCCCGCGTGTAGATAAACCCCCCCCCCCCGTAGATAAAGTCCCCCTTGTAGATGAAGGCAGTGAAGAAAATGTCCCCCCCCCATAGATAAAGTCCCCCCCGTAGACAAAGTCGTCCCCCCTGTAGATACAGCCGCACACTTTTATTACAATTAAAAAAAAACAATTAAAACTCACCTTATTCCCGATCCCACGCCGTCCGGCAGCCATGGAGACCTGCTCTCTTCTGCGCAGGTCTCCTGGGGGTTGAACGCAGCGTCTATGAAAGGAGCTGATTGGCTGGGCAGGATGACTTTCCCTGTCAGTCAGTCAGCGCCTTTCATCGACGGAAGCGTCACTGGTACAATAGGTACCAGTCGCTTCATTCGTGGAAAGGCGCTGAATGGCCGGGCACGGAACGTGCCCGGTCATTCATTGCTTCTAATTATACCTGTGTCCTTGCGACACAGGTACAATTATAGTGCAGGAGGAGGTGGTGCTGGCGCCCCCCTCTAAGCTGCGCCCGGGGCACATGCCCCGCCTGCCCCCCACCTAGCTACGCCCCTGCTCGTGGGAATAGAGCATCGTATTTCCCATTGAAAGCAATGGGCAGATGTTTGTAGGCGTATTAGGGGCGTTTTTTCAGGCGTAATTCGAGGTGTAAAACGCCCGAATTACATCTGAAACCACTGTGTGTGAACATACCCTAACAGCGTCAGACTGTGAGTTGAGGTGCCCTAAATACTACGTTTTTGCACTATAGTTTAAGACTAGCACATTTATAGAACTTGACCATTAGCATACTGGGTGGTAAAACAGCCGTAGATTGTTGTTTCTGGACCAGGGGGACTAAGGGTATGTTCACACAACCTATTTTCAGACGTAATTCAGGCGTTTTACACCTCGAATTACGCCTGAAAAACCGGCTCCAATACGCCTACAAACATCTGCCCATTTTTTATGGTGTACTGTTCTCACGAGGCGAAATTTTATGCATCGTTCTCAAATTACGGCGCGTAAAATTACGCCTCGTAAAAAGAAGTGGCACTTCTTCAGGCGTTTTTGAAGGAGCGAAATCCCATTGAAGTCAATGGGAGTTGTAAAAAATAGTTTCCAGGCGTTTGGCACACATTTGGAGCGTAATTTGAGGCGTTTACGCCTCAAATTACACCTTGAAATACGCCTGAAACATGGCCAACATGACCGGGCGGTCTGCAAAATGTCCCGCTGGGCGCTGCATCAAAACAGCTGATCACTGCTGACTGCAGCAGCGATCAGAAGAAGACAGGAGTCTTGCGGCGGTGTTCTCACTGGGATCGATGCCGGCCCGGGAGTGGACCAGTACAGTCACCTGACCTGTCATCTGACCTCACCGGTCAGGTGACTGGACTGGTTCACTCCCGGGCCGGCATCGACACGATTGAGAACGCTGCTGCAAGACTCCTGCCTTCTTCTGACGGTAAGTGACGTCAAAGCAGAGCGGAGAGTGGCAGCAGTAGGGCCGGCTACCTCTACCGAATACAAGAAAGAATAAATGTGCCTAGGGCACACTGGAAACCAAATTTCCCAACCACTAACAGATAGTGTTAAAATATAACTTTTATTGTTTTATCATTAAAGATGTCCATGAGGACGTATACAATGAGCACAAACGGTTAAAATTTTTGCCAGTGTTGGTTTAGCACACGCTCTGTTTAAACTCTATCTGCAATGTTGCCAGACAGAGTATGAAGTATTGAATTCAAACGTATCAGGTCAGCAGCTGCAGACTGCTCGGCCTAAATGTACTGTAGTATGCGTGCTTAGATTGCTAATGGAACCTGGCTGTTTAAAAGATTAGGTATAGCCCCCCCCCCCCCCCCCCCCGACATGTTTCGCTGTTAACACAGCGTCCTCAGGGGATCAAAACGGGGCTAGTGAGCGCGCGTGTAAAAAGTTACTCCTTTTAAAGACTAAGATGTACGTCACACAGGATTCACCTGTGTGAGAACCAATGGGAGATCTATCTGAGAACCAAGCCTCCATGTTAGAAGATTGACATCTGGGTAGGCCAATAGGAAGAATGTATGTTGAGCCAGTCACAGTGTGCCACAGTGTGCCACTTTGCTTTAATTCTTGTGAAACACCTGAATGGTTCAAATACTTTCTGAATGTGGTTTTGAATACCTTAAGGGGTTCAGTTTTCAAAATGGGGTGATTTATGGGGACTTTCTAATATAGAAGGCCCTCAAAGCCACTTCAGAACTGAACTGGTCCCTGAAAAAATGGCCTATTGAAATTTTCTTGAAAATATGAGAAATTGCTGCTAAAGTTCTAAGCTTTGTAATGTCCTAGAAAAATAAAAGGACGTGAAAAAAAATGATGCAAACATAAAGTAGACATATGGGAAATGTTAATTAGTAACTATTTTCTGTGGTATTACTCTTGGTTTTACAAGCAAATACATTTAAATTTAGAAAAATGATAATTTTTGCAAATTTTTGATAACATTTGAAGTTTTTCACAAATAAATATTGAATTTATCGACCAAATTTTTTCACTACCATAAAGTATAATATGTCACAAGTAAATAATCTCAGAATCGCCTGGATAGGCAAAAGCATTCCGGAGTTATTACCACATAAAGTGACACATGTCAGATTTGCAAAAATCATCTGTGTCCGAGGCCAAAACAGGCTGTGTCCTAAAGGGGTTAAACATTAATGATGTTGCGTCGTTTAAACGGCAAATGGTGTGTATCTGCTAAACAATGTTTTAGTGATGACAGTCTGGGACGCCAGTGAGGAGCAACCAAAATGTACATGCATACACACGAATCTTAGCAGTGTGGTGTTTCTGGCACTTTTGTGTTTCAAACCAAATACCCAAATCAAGTGCCACTTCCAGAAAGGTATACTATCATGTTTTAGTATTGAGTGTTTGTTTTTATATTATTTCACAAAAAAAGTTGTTCAGAAGAAGAGTGTCCGGGATCGCTTCCAAAGGCCTCTTCGAAAGGCTGAGAGAAGTGGGTCCTATCCCTCACAAGGCACGCAGTGTCCGTACCATCAACAGCTGCTGTTCCTCCTGCCCAACAGGGTACTACGCCAGTAAGTTTGGGTCCATTTCCTTAGCAAGGGCTGAAAATTCACTATGAAGCCATGCTGGTCATTTGTAGGCATACCTTTACAGAATACGTATTATTGTCATATCTGTCATGTTAATTAATCCAAAACCATTTTTGTCCCTAAGACAACTGTTGTTAGTCCTTTTATGGTTTCTTCATGATGGCGACCTTGGAACTGCGTCTTCCTAACATGCAATGTGGGTGTGTTTGGAGATATAGAGATATCTTGCTACATTTTAGAGAGCATACATGCTCAGTTCACCCCCTAAATGCCATGCTCACTGTAACCTACGCATTGACGTGATTCAAAAAAACAGCTGTTCCCCTGTTTACATTGTAGCACAACCCTGGCAGTCTCATGAAGGAGCACAGGATTTCCTTTTGCTAACCATTCAAACCAATATTTATTGGGCCACTACATTCATCATGCAAGTTGTCATGCTAGCAAAGTAGAATTTGCAGGTACTTCTCCCCTAGGTGTTTGTTTAAAGTGTCATGAAATGTTTTTTTTTTTAATCATATTGCTTTTAGTATGATATGAACATAGATTTTATTTATTTGTGTTCTTGTGTTCTACTTTTTAGTTTTTTCTTAGTTTTACTTCTCTATGGGGCTGCCATTTTTTTTTCATCTCTGTATGTGTCGGTTAACGACACATACAAAGATGGAATACGGCACATACATCCCCATAGAGAATGCGAACGGGAGCCGTTCCATTCTCTGCAGTGTATGCCGTCTGTGTGGGAACGGCGCATGCGCCGCTCCCACACAGACCAAAACGAATCTCGTTAGCAGAGCGACCTCCAGCGCCATTTTCATGTGGACCGGAAGCCGCTGCTGGACAGTAAGATGACGACTTCCGGCCGCGGCTTCCGGCCATATGTTCAAGGAAGCGAAGACGCAAGGAATAGGAGCGGAGGCGACAGCGGCGGCAGGAGCAGGTAATTTATGTTTGTGTATGTGATGTGTGTATTATGTTCGTGTATGTTCGTGTTATACTGTCTTCTTAGCACTGTATCTAATCCTACACTGTGCAGTTGCTCAGAAAATGGCGGCATACAGTGTAGGAGGTTTGAAGATTCAAACCCCTCCTTCTCCTGGCACTAGCAAGAATAAGGGAGGGGGGATTGTGTGAGGACACTAGAGCGAGTGTGTCTACCCCAAATTTGCAGCATAAAGCAATGAGGTTGCTTTACCACATTGACCATGCTGCAATTTTGGGAACTGCTCCCTCTAATGACCAGCACATGGAAATGTTATAAATTAGAATCTAATTTATAATATTTCCTGACTTGTGAAAAAATTAAAAAAATTAAAACAATGTGTAATCACTTAAATAATAATTGTTTACCTAAAAATAACTTTAAAAAAATTCTAGCGACACATTCCCTTTAAGGAATGTGTTTCATATTATATGTGTGTTTTTGGCTTATGGTGTTTGTGTCAAATTGTTCACACTCAAATAAACATGTCAGTAGCGGTCACAACAGCCATCATATTATTTTTGTACTTTCCCCTAGATCCGCTGGAAACGTAGCAGGACCAATGGAACTGCACCCTGCTGAACAAGAGGAACAGCAGCAGAGGGAGAGGGAACCCACTCCATCGACCTCACATCAAGCAACTGGAGAAGCAGAGGGGCACTCTGAGGATGAGGCTGGACCTTCATGGGTGGGCACAGCAGCAGAGGGGGCCGTGGAAAGATCGCAAGCACCTGCTGCTGCCCCTTTGCCAGTGCCGACCCCAACATGTCCGGCTCCTCCCACCCGGACACCTTCGACCCGACAGCGAACGCGAAGAACCCTCCGGACAATGGACAGGCAACTCGAGGTAGAGTCAGATGCCATGTCCTTTATCCGGAGGGTCGACGGTGACGATGAATTTGATTTCTTTGGCTATAGCATCGCATCTCGTTGCCGTTGGCTGCCACCCCAAGTAGCCAAGAACGTCATCATGTACACTACCATTCAAAAGTTTTGGGTCACCCAGACAATTTTGTGTTTTCCATGAAAACTCACACTTATATTTATCAAATGAGTTGCAAAATTACTAGAAAATATAGTCAAGACATTGACAAGGTTATAAATAATGATTTTTATTTCAAATAATAATTTTCTCCTTCAAACTTTGCTTTCGTCAAAGAATGCTCCATTTGCAGCAATTACAGCATTGCAGACCTTTGGCATTCTAGCTGTTATTTTGCTGAGGTAATCGGGAGAAATTTCACCCCATGCTTCCAGAAGGCCCTCCCACAAGTTGGATTGGCTTGATTGGCACTTCTTGCGTACCATACGGTCAAGCTGCTCCTACAACAGCTCTATGGGGTTGAGATCTGGTGACTGTGCTGGCCACTCCATTACAGATAGAATACCAGCTGCCTGCTTCTTCCCTAAGGCTGGATTCACACGAACGTGGCGTTTTTGCGCACGTGAAAAACGCGGCGTTTTGGTTGCGTTGTAGTTGCGTGTGGCATCCTTTAGGGCTGCGGTAGGACTGCGTGATTGCGTTTTTTACGCGCGTATGGCATGCGTTTTTTACGCGCGTCAAAACAACGGAGGGTGCAGTAATGGAGAGGGCAGCCTACAAAAAGACACCTTCTCCAACACCTGCTTGATGTGAGCACATGTTCGCATCAAGTTTGCACCTTGCAAACTACTTTTGGTCGTGTTGGCTGGTTTTTGGGATTTTTGCAGGTCAAAAATCTACACTATGCCCTTGACTCCGCTGGGCCGTGTGCTGATATCATGGATGGTTTCTCGGAGATTTGGTGAGCGCCAACCCATGCTTCAGGAGGGAACCCGCAGAAGAGGGAGGATTTGGGTTCATCCACTTGTGGCCCAGCGCACCTCCAAAGGCCATTTTCGGACGTTTTGCCGCATGTCTGTGTCTACTTTTGATATTCTGCTGGACCTGATTCGCACAGGAATAACCTACCAGGACACAAATATGCGGCGCTGCATTTCCCCCGAGGAGCGACTCCTTGTGACGTTGAGGTATGTGTGTTTTAAACAATTGCAGCTTACAGGATGGTGTGTGGTTGTCATGTCCTACATCACGTTTATTTGTGTGTTGTGTTTTTGCATCTCGCCCATGTAGATTTCTTGCTACCGGAAACAGCTATCATTCGTTACATTTCTAATTCCTTCTTGGAGTGAGCACAATTTCGGGCATTGTGACAGGCACCTGTGTTGTGATGTGGCAGCGATTGAAGGCCACAGTGATGCCTCAGCCCACGACAGAGCACTGGCTTTCGATTTCTGACGATTTTATCACCACCACCCAATTTCCAAATTGTATTGGGGCCCTAGACGGCAAGCATATTCGGGTCAAGAAGCCCCCCCACTCAGGATCCCGATTCTATAACTACAAACAGTTTTTTTCCATCGTCTTGTTGGCCTTGTCCGACAGCAATTATTGTTTTACAATTGTACATATAGGGTCCTATGGAAGCTCAGCTGATGCCCGCATCTTTCGCACATCCAGGATGGGCCATCGTCTGATGTGCAATCTACTTTCCGTGCCGGCGCCGAGCCACCTGCCTGGCTCGCAAGGACCACCAGTCCCTTATGTAATCGTGGCAGATGAGGGTTTTGGACTCACAAGTCAAGTAATGCGCCCATTTGCTCGAAGAGGCTTGGATGCGTCGGCGCATATTCAATTACCGGCTTAGCAGAGCACGCCGATGTGTGGAATGTGCATTTGGCATAATGTCCTCCAAATGGCGTGTTTTTCTCACCACCATGCAACTGACGCCGCAAAATGTCACCCGTGTCATACAAGCGTGTGTCATGCTTCATAATTTTGACGCCGGTTGTGATGCCGAATATATTAGGCAAAATGTTTCAACATCAACCATTCCGCAGCAAATTCCACTCGGAAGGGCTCAAACATCTGGGATTCGAGTACGCGACATATTTGCACAATATTTTGACAGCCCCGATGGAGCTGTGCCATGGCAGGAGGATGTTCTGTGAAGGGTGTCCTAGTGTAGATTAGTGGCCCACTGTAGCATTTTTTAGTTAAATTTGTTGTTATTTGGGGAGGGGATATTTTGATTAGGGACTCGCAAGACATGAGGACCCTTGACGTGGGTTGCGAGCTTATATCTTTGGTGGTTTTTCTTTTTTTTTTGGAATGTCCTCTAAACGAATTAGCATGGGAGGCACATTGCCTTAGCCCATGTTCACTAATCCCAAGCCAAAATACATTTGTTCGGCATTTCTCACACCACTGCAATGCAGACGAGCACAATATGAGGAATTGAGCAAAACCACCAAAGATACACTAATACCTCAATCATGGCATGCAACAATCTTGGTACGTCGGCATAATGTTCGAACATTACCTAAAAGAACCTTTTGGGGAACCTGGGTTCCACCACATAGATGGAGGCAAACACATCAAATCTTACTTGCAAACAGAAAAAAAATTTAATGTGTAATTTCGAACGGTAACTTTTAACAGAAACCAGCAGGCATCCAAAAATAGAAAACGCACCAACATGATGCTACATTTACAAACTCGGACTTCGATGTTTACTTCACCACATCGAGCCACCCGTAATCTGCCTACACACAGCTACAAATCATGATACCTCTGTGATGGCGACTGATGGCTCTGCATTTCAGCACCACTATATTGTCCCTGGGCCTGCTGAGGATGTTCCTCAACAGCATAGTGGTGCTGATACAGAGGGTTGAACCCTGCCGGGGGGCCCTGGGCAAAGGGTTGCTGGGGTCTGATGTAGGGGGCGAAAGGGCGCTCCCGAGGCACCACATGACCAGGTGACATTATGCTCACCATCGGCCGTTGGTACTGTGGCCGTGGAAAGGTGTGTGCATGCTGGGAAGGGAGAGGTGCAGTAGAGGGCACCGAATCCTCAGGCAATCCACGCCATTGCTCTATTACCTGGAAGCACTGGCGTGGATTGTTAGGAGGAGTGGCGGAGTCAATTATAGCAAGGATGGAGCCTTGGACGGGCGCCATCCGGTAGTCCGGTATTCGCCGGAGTAGCGGCGCTATGCTATGGCCAAATGCGTCACATCCATCCTCCTCCGAACAGCGCCGGAGGTACTCCAGGACTCTCGAGTCCACGTTGGCACCTGCTGTGGTAACCTGGGTGCGCCGGCGTCTGGCTGGTGGCGTCCGGGGATTGTCCACGTCGCGTGGCAGCTGTGGTTGGCTGCTTAACTGGGTGGCTGCTTGTGTTTGCGTAGGCTCGGGGGTCAAGGGCAGCACGGGATGTTGTTCCATGACCAGCTGCGACTCCACATGGCCAGCCTCCTCTTCGGTGTCATTGAGATTATCACTGCATCTGGCAGAAACATTTTGCGTTACTCCTTTTAACATGTCCACAAGGGACACACAGCCATTTTTGGCCGATTATACAGTGAACACACACATGTCATCAAGGTACAGTCAGTACTTACGGCCGCATCTCCATTATGTCCTTGAGGAACATCAGTTGTTTCATATATATGTAGGGGCGTTTTTTGGACGCCCCATCCCCACTTCGCCCTCTGCTTCCAAATTCCCTCCTGAACTGATCCCAACAGCTCCTCCACCGGGTTTTAACATCATCAACTGGACATAGGAACAGCAAACAGACAAAAAAAGGAGAACATATGACATAACTGAAAACTGCACTTGTCCGAAACGTCGCAAAACATTAAACACAACTAAACATTAAACACTTGCCTAATGATGCAGTGACACACCCACGACCAAGCACAGTAGAAACATGTGAAACACAAGGATATACACTACAGCATGGCCGATTGCATTAGGATCGAGACAGATCTGCGCTTAACTATGCTTTTGCGGTTTCTTGTGGTGCTTTTATCCCACTCCTGTCCGAAGAGGCTCTGCGCGACCTCATCCCAGCCAACCTCCTTGCCCGTGCGGTCGTGGTAGGCCTCTGCGTTGGTGTTCCACAACTGTGGTCTGTCATGGACCAAGCAGATAAGTTTTTCAACATCGCACGCACGTGGCATTGCAGCAGATGTCGGTTGGAACTGTGCGCATGTGCTCAGAAAGTGAAAAGCCACTTCCTGGTTTGTGCTTGTTTTGTCTAGTTTGGTAAACTCATTTACATAGACTTAACAAGTGTTGCGTGAAAAACGCTGTGCGTACGGAGGTGCTTTCGTGTGTGTGTGCGTTGTTTTCACGCACCCATTGACTTCAATGGATGCGTGATGCGTTGAAAACGCAGAAAGAACGGACATGTCGTGACTTTTTTGCAACGGAGCAACGCAGCGCAAAAATCACGCACATGTCTGCACGGCCCCATAGACTAATATAGGTCCGTGCAACGCATGTATTTCCCGTTCGTCTGAATAAAGCCTAAATAGTTCTTGTATAATTTGGAGGTGTGCTTTGGGTCATTGTCCTATTGTAGAATGAAATTGGCTCCAATCAAGCGCTGTCCACAGGGTATGGCATGGCGTTGCAAAATGGAGTGATAGCCTTCCTTATTCAAAATCCCTTTTACCTTGTACAAATCTCCCACTTTACCAGCACCAAAGCAACCCCAGACCATCACATTACCTCCACCATGCTTGACAGATGGCGTCAGGCACTCTTCCTGCATCTTTTCAGTTGTTCTACGTCTCACAAATGTTCTTCTGTGTGATCCTATTGACGGCAGCATTTAACGGGTTAAACGGCCACGATCGAAGTAAACTTAGATCGCGGGCGTTGGAGCAGGAGCTCAGCTGTCATCAGACAGCTGAGCCCCGGCTCCAGCCTGCACGGGAGACCCGTGCAGGACTTAGACTAGGCTCACGTGAAAAGGCGTCAGCCTAGCCTAAGGCCCCTTAGTGACGAACGTGAAAAGGCGTATTGTTGGTCACTAAGGGGTTAATATGCTTATCACACAATGTACTTTGAAATAATGTATTGTTTCTTTTATGACCTAATATACAAACTTGAATCATGTATATTGATAAACCACTTATAGGTATCTTTATATATTGTGGTGTCATTCCGATGTGGTCCATTAAACGATGGGCGCTTTTAGTATGGGCTATTTTTTAGGCCTGGTTTACACGAGCGTGTGCGTTTTGCACTTAACAGCTCCGTGTGTCATCACCATATGATGCGCGGCTGCGTGCTTTTCGCGCAGCCGCCATCATTATGACACTCCGTTTGGATGTTTGTAAACAGAAAAGCACGTGGTGCTTTTCTGTTTTCATTCATCCTTTTCAGTGCTGTTGCGCGAATCACGCTTGTCCCACGGAAGAAGCTTCCGTGTGACATGCGTGGTTTTCACGCACCCATTGACTTCAATGGGTGCGTGATGCACGAACAATGCACAAATATAGGACATGTCGTGAGTTTTTCGCAGCGGACTCACGCTGCGCAAAACTCACGGACTGTCTGCACTGCCCCATAGACTAACATAGGTCCCTACAACACGCGTGAAAATCACGCGCGTTGCACGGACGTAATACACGTTCGTGTAAACAAGCCCTTACCCTTTTTCCCTGAACCAAAATGGCGGCCGCGGAGCGCCTGTGTATGGCACATGCGCTAGCCCGGCTTCTCCCCTTCCGGCTGTGTGTGCAATGCAGACGCGCATGGACACAGGCCATGTCACTCAATAATTAAAATCAACGATGTACTACTACAAAAATTCTATGTGTAGTCCTGGCCTATGTGTAGGGAAGGGGCTATGAGTAACATCACTGATCATCTAGGAGGTTCAATGGATAAATAAAAAAAATCCTTGGTAGTCATGGCTAAGGTAAGAGTTAATGGTTACACCCTAGTCATTTTGGTTAAGGGAATATTCATAATATCATTGGTGATTTGGGGTAGGGAAGGATTAACACAGTGGAAAAACTGCAAAAAAACCAAAACAACAAAGTGTGATCTAGACAATGACTTTTTTGTAGCAGAGAAGGAAGCTATTTAGTCACATGACAATTAAACAACGTTTTAAGACAGTCTAAATATGGGGTGAAAATATTTACTTTTAAGTCACATGTCCGCGACCTTCAGTGTACAGTTGTTACTGAAGCTGTTGTGAGACAAACGTCTGAGTGTCTGCACCACCGTGAATGATCTGCCGCATACTAAAGCTTATTGTTTTTATGATACAATGCTAACTTATGAATCTGTTAGGGCGGATTCAGACGAACGTGATTTTCGTCCGTGCAGCACGCGGGTCGCACAGACCTAAACAAGTCTATGGGGCAGTGCAGACAGTCTGTGAGTTTTGCGCAGCGTGAGTCCGCTGCGTAAAACTCACGACATGATCTATATTTCTGCCTTTTTCGCACATCACGCACCCATTGAAGTTAATGGGTGCGTAAAAATCACGCATGCCCCACGGAAGCACTTCCGTGGGACAAGCGTTATTCGCGCAACAGCAGTAAAAGAATGAATGTAAACAGAAAAGCACCACGTGCTTTTCTGTTTACAAACATCCAAACGGAGTCTCATAATGATGGCGGCTGCGCGAAAAGCACGCAGCCGCGCATCCTTATGTACAGGATGCACGGAGCTGTCACGCTGCTGCCACGCGTGCAAAACGCTCACGTTCGTCTGAATCCGCCCGTAATAAAAAAAAAAAGGTTACTATTTCATGTCTATAGGCAGTTTTAGTACTTTTGTAGCTCTCTTTATTTAGTTTGAGCACTTAAGCATCATTTAATGTATGAAAGGCATTTACGTAATTACTTTCCATGGTGTAATTCACACCTTACATACTGAAATATTAATAGACAACATTGCACATTCTCTTTCCAAGGTGGACCTTCACTAAATGCTAGTAGATAATCAGGTTATTCCAGCTCGACTTGTTTTAACATTGTGGTGACTAATCCATATCAGTGAATTTGGTGGCCAGACTCTGGCCTCCTCTAGTATAAGGCCCTAGGCACCTGACTTGACTTATGGACATTCTGGTTTCTTTATGGTCAGTTTTGAGATTTGTGTAAGGGCTTGTCCACACGTAATCAAATTTCTGCAGCAATTCTGTTGAAAGTAGCAGCATTCTGCTGCGGAGAAAACGCACAATTTTCTGCGTTTTTCTGCAGAAAATGGTGCGTATTTTGTTGTGTTTTTCTCAATGCTGGGAGATAGTGACATCTCCTCTGAAAAACCCAGCAATTCAGTCCACTTTCTGTGGCAGGAATTTACATGATGTGGTCTGAAAAATACGCACCGCAGGTTAATTTCTGGTCTGAATTTTTACACAGCGTATGGATGAGATTTGTTAAATCTCACCCACCTTGCTGCTACTGTATTTTCCGTGCGCAATTCCGGATGAAAAATCAGCAGCAATTCCGCTACGTTTGGACAAGCCCTAAATGTCCCTAGGTCACGGTTCTATTCACAGTTTACATTTGCCCTTTTACATTATGCATGGTTAAGTTTGTTAGAAATGTATTATTTGTTTTCCACTTGATATGCGATAAAATTCTGATCATTGTAGGTTCAACCGCTGTGAGCTGCATTTATACGGAGAACAGGGCTGCCCAGTCCTCACTTCCAATGGAGAAAAAAACTTGATCACATGTAAATGGAGTCCTAATCTGTGTCTTGTTTTAAGAGGTTTTTGGGGGCACCGAACACCTCACATTCCTCCTTACCCACATGACTGTGGTGAGGAATTTTAAAGTGGTGGCGGTCTAACGGAAGAAGCCATGCATCATTCAGGCAACTTGGTCAGTATTTTGCATAGGTATAGTTTTGGACCTACTCCTAGTTTAGGTTTGGAAATCCTGATGCCATATACTCCTGTGTGACAGCAGCCCCAATCTTCTGTAAAGAAATTATTATTGTATTACACAAAGTTATGCATCTATGGCTAAAAACACCACATTTTTGCTTCTTTTTTAAGGTTTTCATGTCCCTTCCCACCCAAATTAGAATTATAAAAATGACCATACCCTACATTGCTAAATCAACCATGAATTTCATTCCTTGGGCTATATGTGTACCTTTGGGTGTTTATTTGGATTGCTAGAGTTTTGTGAGCTTCTGAGCATAGGATTTTGTGTTATTCTGCTGGGGTGCCTGTGTACAGTATACACAACTGGCTCACAAAGTGAGTAAAAGGCAGAGTACAAACAATGGAATCCCAGGATGACTGCCATTGCCCAGAGCTCCCTGTGACATGTGTTGATATTAGATGGAAATCTGCCATCAGACGTGTGACTGTTTGTTTGATGCCCATATTACAAAAACAGAACAAGGATTGTGCGGTCAGTACATAAAGCTAAGGGTATGTTTACACGGAAAATGAAAAATGACTGTAAAATACGGAGCCGTTTTCAAGGGAAAACAGACTCTGATTTTCAGCCGTTTTTTAAGCATCAAGTGTTTTTGATGCATTTTTTACGGAAGTTTTTGGAGCTGTTTTTCAATTGAGACAATGAAAAACGGCTCAAGAAGTGACATGCACTTCTTTTTTATGTGGCGTTTTTTTATGCACTGTTTTTACAAACGACCTAATAAAAAAAACGCCCCGTAGGAACGAAATGCCGTTTCAGCCCCCGTATTTTCAGCCATTTTTTGGGGCATTTACAGCCCGAAAAATGGCTGAAAATAAGCCGTGTGAAAATACACCAGACGTACAAGCCGGAAGCAGTTAGCTCCGGCCACTGTATAATGGCCGAGCAGCAGTACTGCAGCTCTGCTCCTATTCAAGTGAATAGGGGAAGACCTGCAGTTCTGCAGCACGGCCGCTATGCTATGTACGGAGCCAACTGCTTCCGGGCTCCGTCCATAGCATTATGTGCCATAACATCCGGTGCCCGCAGGCCACCGGAGCAGCTTATCATTAATGAATTAACTTATCATTAATGTGCTCATTAATGAATTAACTTATCTTAGTAGTAAGTGATCAGTTTTTTCAGATACAGAGCACCAAATCCCCTGCATTGACATACATTTTAAATCTAAGGCCCTGTTCACACTGAGTTTTTTTGCAAGCAGAAAAATCAGCCTCATAATTCCTTCAGGAATTGTTCTGAGTTATTGGATATTTACTTATTACTTTTTTCCTTAATACCTTTACGAGTGCTTGATATGTCCTGGATAGTTTTTTGGGGTTTTTTCGCAGATTTTGACCTGCTTGCAATTTATTGCTACTATTTTCAGTGCATCTTTCTCATCATTTTTCGCACGCGGCCATTGAGCGCCGCGGGCAAAAAGCGCTGTGAAATACGCTTTCTTTGCCTCCCATTGATTTCAGTGGGAGGTCTGAGGCAGAACCACAGCAAGAAAAAGCATGCCGCGGAAAAAAAAATGCCTCCGCCTCCCATTGAAATCAGTGGGAGGTGGTTTCGGCTGTGTTTTGCTGCTGATTCCGACGCGGATTCTGCGTCAAATTCAGCGTCAAAAACTCAGTGTGAACCGGACCTAACATTCTAGCTACCAGCAGACACCACTAGAGGGAACTTAGGAGCTTACTGCATTCTGTTAGGCTGGATTCACACGAGCACATTACGTCCGTAATGGACGGACGTATTTTGGCCGCAAGTCCCGGACCGAACACACTGCAGGGAGCCGGGCTCTTAGCATCATACTTATGTACGACGCTAGGAGTCCCTGCCTCGCTGCCAGACAACTATCCCGTATTGAAAACATGATTACAGTACGGGACAATTGTCCAGCAGTGAGGCAGGGACTCCTAGCATCGTACATAACTATGATGCTAGGAGCCCGGCTCCCTGCAGTGTGTTCGGTCCGGGACTTGCGGCCGAAATAAGTCCGTCCATTACGGACGTAATGTGCTCGTGTGAATCCAGCCTTACACATGCAACCCCTTGCTGCGCCAGCCACTTTTGACCTTCCTGACAGAGCCTCATTTTTCAAATCTGACATGTTTCACTTTATGTGGTAATAACTTTATGTGGTTATAATTTATTCAAGAGATTCTGAGATTGTTTTGTCATGACACATTGTAGTTTATGTTAGTAGTAAAATGTGATTGATACATTCAGTATTTGTTTGTGATAACACCAATATTTATCAAAACTTTGGACAAAATAGACATTTTTCAAAATTTTTATTTATCTGCTTGTAAGACAGACGTAAGCAATACAACACAAAATAGTTAGGGTATGTTCACACGGCCTATTTACGGACGTAAATCGGGCGTTTTTGCCCCGAATTACGCCCGAAAATAGCGCCTCAATAGCGCTGACAAACATCTGCCCATTGAAAGCAATGGGCAGACGTTTGTCTGTTCACACGAGGCGTATATTTACGCGCCGCTGTCAAATGACGGCGCGTAAATAGACGCCCGCGTAGAAGAAGTGACCTGTCACTTCTTTGGCCGTAATTGGAGCCGCTATTCATTGACTCCAATGAATAGCAGCGCTAATTACGGCCGTAATTGACGCGGCGTTCAAGCGCCTGCACATGCCGGTACGGCTGAATTTACGGGGATGTTTTCAGGCTGAAACATCCCCGTAATTTCAGCCGTTACGGACCCCCGCCGTGTGAACATACCCTTACTAATTAAACTTTTATTTTTCTAGGACGTTACAACGCTTTTAAAATTTAGCAGCACTTTTTTACATTTTCAAGAACATTTCCAAAACCTTTTCTTTTTTGGACTAAATGAGTTCTGAAGTGCCTTTGAGGTTCTATTCATTAGAAACACCTATAAATCTCCCCATTTTGAAAACTGCACCCCTTAAAGTATCCAAAATAGCACTTTGGACCTTTCTTAACCCTTTAGGTGTTTCCCAGGAATGAAAGCAACGTGAAAAGTAAAATTTGAACATTTTTTTTTTTTGCAAATACTTAATTTTAATCCTTTTTTTTTTTTTAATGTAACGCAGCAAGTGTTAACAGAGAACCACTACTCAATATTTATTACCCAGATTCTGCCGTTTTTAGAAATATCTGACATGTGACCTTCGTGTGCTAATGGACTGAAGCACAGGCCTCAGAAATAGAGCACCTTGTGGATTTTGGTGCCTATTTGTTTATTAGGATGTTTTCTAGGTGCTACTTATTGAAGAGAACTGATTTTTTTTTTTCAGTTTCCCAGTACATTATATGGTACTTTAAATTGTGCCAATAGAAACTACAACTTCTCCCGCTAAAAAATAAGCCCTCACACCGCTCCATTGACAAAAAAAATTAAAAAGTTATGGCTCTTGGAAGGCGGGGAGTGAAAAACGAAAACACCAAAAAATTTCTTTGTCCTGAAAGGGCTAAGAATCACCCTACATGTGGTCCTAACCTTTTGCATGGACATACGACAGGGCTCAGGAGTGAAAGGGTACCATGTGCATTTAAGGGCCTAATTTGGCGATTTACGCAGTATTGGTTCAAAATTTTAGGGCTCTGATGTGAAATAATAAAAGAAACCCCAGAGAAGTGGAAACTACACCCTAAAGGAATTTCTAAAGAGTTGTAGTGAGCATCTAGATCCCACAGGTGTTTTCCAGAAAGGAATGAGCAGCAGATGTGCAATATGAAAATTGCACATTTTTCACTGATATGCCATTTTAGTGCACAATATGTTGTGCCAGCTTGTGACAAATACCCCATAAACTTTAAACAGGCTCTCCCAGTTATGGCAATGCTATATATGTGGAAGGAAACTGCTGTTTGGACACTGTAGGGCTCAGAAGGGAGGGAGCGCCATTTGTCTTTTAGAGCGCGGATTTGCTTGGCAGTAGTTCTGTTTGGAGTTTTATTGGTATTTCATTTTATAACATGGGGGCATAAGTAAGCTGGGCAGGGTACATCCGGGCATAAAAATGTGGTATTATAATGGGGTGAATAATACAATTAGTAGTCCATAGATGTGTGTTACGCTGTGAAGCCATCCATTATGCATAGACCAGTGTCGCACTGATAAATGGTGTGCATTCTTATCCCTCTTCTCGCCACATTTTTTGGGACCTTTCCTCCTTTGTAGTTTGGGAAACTTTGCTGGGAAAGTGTTGCCCTGGTATAATACAGGCACCCTTGTTTCCAGCACATATGCTAGTTTTTGCATCCCTGCCTTAGTAGAGTCATAACTTTTTTATTTTTTCATTGATAGAGCTGTGTAATGGCTTGTTATTTGTGGGACCCTCAGTAATTTTTATTAGTACCATTTTGGGACACATGTAACTTTTTGCTAACTTTTTATTAGATTTTTTTTAAATAGGTGGTGACCAAAAAAACACAACGGTCTGGAATTGTTTTTAATTTTTTTTCCGGTGTTTACCGTGCACCATAAAATGACATGTTAACTTTATTTTGCAATTCGATACGATTACGGCTATACCACATTTAAATAGTTTTTCTAAGTTTCACAGCTTTTGCACAATAAAATCTTTAATATATATATATATATATATATATATATATATATATATATATATATATATATATTTGTTTTCTGTGACACCATATATTAAGAGCCATAAAGTTTTTATTTTTTCGTCAACAAAGCTGTGTGAGAGCTTATTTTTTACGGGTACCATTTTAAGGTAAATGCGACTTTTTGATCACTTTTTATTGGATTTTTTGGAAGGCGAGGTGGCCAAAATACAGCAATTCTGACATTCTTTTATTTACAGCATTTACCATGCAAATAAAGAGATAGTTTTATATTTCGGGGCGTTACGAAAGCAGCGATACCAATTATGTATATTTTTTTTACAATAATAACAGACTTAATATGGGGGGAAAAATTGTGGTTTTTGGGTTTTGAACTTTTTTTATAACATATTTTGTAATGCCACTAGGGGACTTGAAAGCCTGAACCCGATCGACTTATATAGTGCACTGTATTGTAACTGTCAGTTTTACACTGACAGGAAGCCTATTAGGTTTCTGAACCCGCTCCATCACCACGACGTAACTGTACTGCAGTTTGCAGGAACCCCTTCTTGATAGCGCCGTATATATATGGCGGATGTCGGGAAGAGGTTAAAGGAAACCTGTCATGTTTAAAATGCTGCCCTATCTGTGGGCAGCTTGTTATAGAGCAGGAGGAGCTGAGCTGATGGATATATAGTTTTCAGGATTCAGCGTAGCCTGTAATTTATTCATTTACATTCCTGCGTCCTGTGTGCTAAAGAGTCCAGTGGGCGGTCTACATTGACACACTTCCCTGTATGAGTGTAAATACAATCCAATACCAATCACTGTGTAGGACCGCCCACTGGACTCTAATGCCCAGAGTTAGCAGGGATTTCAATCAATAAATTACAGGTTATCCTGTGTTTTTTTTGCACACAGCTATATTTTAGTCTGCTCAGTTCCTCCCGTTTCTTAACATGCTGCCTGCCATCAGACTGCATGTGAGAGGTGACAGGTTTCCCTGACCAAAACAGCCAAGTATAGCACTCGGTTGTTTCTGTCAGCTCTATAGACATTGAATGGAGCAGCAGGAGGTATGCGAGACCATTGCTCCATTCAAACTGCATGACCACAGTGAGGAAGAAGGGGGGATCTCGGGCCCTGCGTTCTAGAGATCAGTTGGAGTCCCATCGGTTAGGCCAACAGTGATCAGACTGGGGATAGGTGATAAATGCCCTTTGTGGGACACCGCCTTTAATTTAATAATAAGAAAAGTGTATATATGCAAGTGGAAAGCAGCAACACTCACAACGCGCAAAATGAATGGGTGCGCAGCAAGTAGTCCCGATCCATGGACTAAATACTATAGAAAAAGAGGATCTTGCTGTAATGGCAGGAAGGAGGTGAAGGGAAAGTGAGCCCTAATCTACCCACCGCCCTGTCCCTGCCTACTTGCAACGACCCGCCCTAGGCGACGAGGTACAACTGGGCGGCGGTCCCTACGCTGTCTAAGTGCACAGGAAAACAAACAGGGAACATGCAAGGGAAGGGGCAGTAGCCACGGAACGCCACGAGGAAACGGAGCGGCGAACGGACAGTCAGGACCAGGACGAAGTGAGTACACCCAAGCGGGCAAGGAGACAGAAGCAAGCCAGGGGCAAAGCAAGCAGGTCAAGCAGAACTGCAGCAAGGCAGAAGCACGGCAGAAGCAGGCTGGAGCAAGCAGCAGTGGGGCCAGGAATCCAAAAGAATTACAAGCACTGAGGGAGAGAACAGGGCAGGTAATAAAGGACAGGGGGCGGAGCTAACTCCGACAGACCAGGCCGCGATAGGCTCTCCCACTCCTGAGCCTGCCACCCTGGTTGGTGGGAGATGGTGTCAGTCGAACAGGTCTGGCCTCAGGTGTGGATTGATTAATCCCAGGAGTATACCTAGATGAAGTACCTGGCAGATCCCTAACAGTACTCCCCCTTTTATGAGGGGCCACCGGACCCTTACTAAGGGGACCCGGTTTAGTGGGGAAGAGAAGGTGGAACCTCCTGATCAATACCCCAGCGTGAACATCACGGGCAGGTACCCAAGTCCTCTCCTCCGGCCCGTATCCTCTCCAATGGACCAGGTACTGGAGGGAGCCCTGGACCATCCTACTGTCCATAATCTTGGCCACCTCGAATTCCACCCCCTCAGGGGTGAGAACGGGAACAGGAGGTATCCTCGAGGGGGACCAGGACGGGGAGCAGCGTTTAAGGAGGGAGGCATGGAAGACGTCATGTATGCGAAATGATGGGGGGAGCTCCAGACGGAAGGATACAGGGTTGAGGACTTCAATGATCTTATAAGGTCCAATAAATCGGGGAGCAAACTTCCTGGACGGGACCTTAAGGCGCAAGTTCCTGGACGACAACCAGACCAAATCCCCGACGACAAACCGGGGGTTAGCAGAACGTCTACTATCCGCCTGAATCTTTTGTGCGCTCTGGGACGCCTCTAGGTTCTTCTGAACCTGGGCCCAGACAGTGCACAGTTCCTGATGAACATCCTCTACCTCAGGATTATTGGAACAACCAGGGGAGACGGAGGAGAATCTTGGGTTAAACCCGAAATTACAGAAAAACGGGGAGACCCCTGACGAGTTACTGACCCGGTTATTCAAGGAAAATTCAGCAAGGGGAAGGAATGAGACCCAATTGAATTGACAGTCAGAGATGAAACACCTTAAATATTGTTCCAGGGATTGGTTGGTCCTTTCCGTTTGGCCATTAGTTTCGGGATGGAAGGCGGAGGAGAAGGACAGATCAATCTCCAACTTTTTACAAAAAGCTCTCCAAAATAAGGAAACAAATTGTACCCCTCTGTCAGAAACGATATTGACTGGGGCCCCATGGAGACGCAGGATGTGTTTCACAAACAAAGAAGCTAACGTCTTGGCGTTAGGTAGCTTCTTAAGGGGCACAAAGTGGCACATCTTGCTGAAGCGGTCGACTACCACCCACACCACCGACTTGCCCTGAGATGGAGGCAAATCGGTGATAAAATCCATGGAGATATGGGTCCAAGGTCTCTGGGGAAAGGGCAAGGAACGTAGTAGGCCCGCAGATCGGGACCTAGGGGTTTTGGACCTAGCGCAAACCTCACAAGCGGCGACGTAAGCCCTAACGTCTTTAGGCAACCCAGGCCACCAATAGTTTCTGGTAATGAGGTGTTTGGTGCCCAAGATGCCAGGATGACCAGATAGAGCGGAGTCATGGTTTTCCCTGAGTACCCTCAGCCGGTATTGCAGGGGAACAAACAGTTTGTCCCCAGGGACGTTCCCGGGAGCTGCACCCTGATCAGCCGCGATATCAGAAGCTAAATCAGAATCCGTGGCAGAGACGATTATACCAGGGGGTAAAATACAAGCAGGATCCTTCTCGGAAGGAGGATTGGCCATGAAATACGTGACAGAGCATCAGCCTTAATATTCTTGGACCCAGCCCTATAGGTAACCAAGAAATTAAATCTGGTAAAGAATAGTGCCCACCGAGCTTGTCTAGGATTAAGCCTCCGGGCCGATTCTAGGAAAACCAGATTCTTGTGATCCGTAAGGACCGTTACCTGGTGTCTGGCCCCCTCCAGGAAGTGCCGCCACTCCTCAAAAGCCCATTTAATGGCTAGAAGTTCGCGGTTGCCAATATCATAGTTACTCTCCGTGGGCGAAAACTTCCTAGAGAAGTAAGCACAGGGGCGGAGATGGGTGAGGGAGCTGGTACCCTGGGACAAGACGGCCCCCACTCCCACCTCGGAAGCGTCAACCTCCACAATAAATGGCTCCTCTTGGTTGGGCTGAATCAGCACGGGGGCCGAGATAAAGCACTTCTTGAGGGTCTCAAAGGCCTGGACGGCCTCAGGGGGCCAATGGAGGACATCAGCACCCTTGCGGGTAAGGTCCGTAAGAGGCTTAGCGACGACCGAGAAGTTGGCAATAAATCTCCTGTAATAGTTGGCGAACCCTAAAAAACACTGTAACGCCTTAAGGGAGGCAGGTTGGACCCATTCCGCCACAGCCTGAACCTTGGCAGGGTCCATGCGGAATTCATGAGGAGTGAGGATTTGCCCTAAAAATGGTATCTCCTGTACCCCAAAGACACATTTTTCAGTCTTAGCAAACAGATTATTCTCCCGAAGGACCTGGAGCACCTTCCTGACATGCTCCACGTGGGAGGACCAGTCCTTGGAAAACACCAGTATGTCATCAAGGTACACAACAAGAAAATTACCCAGGTACTCTCTCAGGATTTCATTAATAAAATTCTGGAAGACAGCAGGGGCATTACACAACCCAAAGGGCATGACCAGGTATTCGAAATGACCCTCGGGTGTGTTGAACGCAGTTTTCCACTCATCCCCCTCTTTGATGCGGATAAGGTTATATGCCCCCCGTAGATCGAACTTAGAAAACCATTGGGCTCCCTGAACCTGATTAAAAAGATCCGGAATCAAAGGAAGTGGGTACTGGTTCCTTACGGTGACTTTATTCAGGTTACGATAATCAATGCACGGCCTAAGACCACCATCCTTCTTCCCCACGAAGAAGAAGCCAGCACCTACAGGAGAAGTCGAGGGGCGAATGAAACCCTTGGCCAGGCATTCTTGGATATACACCCTCATAGCTTCACGTTCAGGACATGAAAGATTAAATATCCTACCCTTAGGAAGCTTGGCACCAGGCACCAAATCGATAGCGCAATCGTAATCTCTATGGGGGGGCAACACCTCGGAGGCCTCCTTAGAAAACACATCGGCGAAGTCCTGAACAAACTCAGGAAGCGTGTTTACCTCCTCCCGGGGAGAAATAGAGTTAACAGAAGGACATGACATAAGACATTCATTACCCCATTTGGTGAGATCCCCAGTATTCCAATCAAACGTGGGATTATGCAACTGCAACCAGGGAAGGCCTAAAACCAGATCAGACGATAATCCCTGCATCACCAGTACAGAGCACTGCTCCAAATGCATGGAGCCAACACGGAGTTCAAAAACAGGAGTATGCTGAGTAAAATAACCATTAGCAAGGGGAGTTGAGTCGATTCCTACTACAGGGATAGGATAAGGTAAATCAATACAAGGCATCTTTAGAGACATAGCAAATTCCACAGACATGATATTAGCAGATGAGCCAGAATCCACGAAAGCACTGCCCGTGGCAGCCCGGCCAGCAAACGAGACCTGAAAGGGAAGCAAAATTTTATTGCGTTTCACATTAACGGGAAATACCTGTGCGCCCAAGTGACCTCCCCGATGATCACTTAGGCGCGGAAGTTTTCCGGCTTCTTATTCTTGCGCCTGGGACAGGTGTTCAGTAGATGCTTGTCGTCCCCACAGTAGAAGCAGAGGCCATTCATTCTGCGAAACTCCCTACGTTGTCGAGGGGACATGGAGGCCCCGAGTTGCATAGGTACCTCCGAGTCCTCCGTGGAGGGGCGAGGAGACGGGACCTCGGGGGGGATCGCAGAAAAGTCAGAGGGGAGCACACTGAAGCGTTCTAGCTGACGTTCCCTGAGACGTCGGTCAAGTCGTACTGCTAGGGCCATAACCTGGTCAAGGGAGTCAGACGAGGGGTAGCTAACCAGCAGATCCTTCAGGGCGTCAGATAATCCTAACCTAAACTGGCACCTTAGGGCCGGATCGTTCCACTGAGAAGCTACGCACCACTTCCTAAAATCAGAACAGTATTCCTCAACCGGTCTCCTACCCTGACGTAAGGTCACCAGCTGACTCTCGGCTAAAGCAGTCCTGTCAGTCTCGTCGTAAATGAGTCCGAGGGCAGAGAAAAAACGATCAACAGAGGAAAGTTCAGGGGCGTCAGGAGCCAAGGAGAAGGCCCACTCTTGGGGCCCTTCCTGGAGTCGGGATATGATGATACCCACCCGCTGGTTCTCGGAACCTGAGGAGTGAGGCTTTAGGCGGAAATACAGTCTGCAACTCTCCCGGAAGGAGAGAAACGTCTTACGGTCCCCTGAGAACCGGTCAGGTAACTTGAGGTCGGGTTCTAGAGGTGAGGTGAGGGGTACTACTAAAGCAGCGTCACCCTGATTGACCCTTTGGGCCAGGGCCTGGACCTGTAGGGAGAGGCCCTGCATCTGCTGGGTCAGGGTCTCAAGGGGGTCCATGATAGCGTCAGCGTAGGAGAAATGGTAGACTAGGTAAGGGCTTGTAATTATGTAATGGCAGGAAGGAGGTGAAGGGAAAGTGAGCCCTAATCTACCCACCGCCCTGTCCCTGCCTACTTGCAACGACCCGCCCTAGGCGACGAGGTACAACTGGGCGGCGGTCCCTACGCTGTCTAAGTGCACAGGAAAACAAACAGGGAACATGCAAGGGAAGGGGCAGTAGCCACGGAACGCCACGAGGAAACGGAGCGGCGAACGGACAGTCAGGACCAGGACGAAGTGAGTACACCCAAGCGGGCAAGGAGACAGAAGCAAGCCAGGGGCAAAGCAAGCAGGTCAAGCAGAACTGCAGCAAGGCAGAAGCACGGCAGAAGCAGGCTGGAGCAAGCAGCAGTGGGGCCAGGAATCCAAAAGAATTACAAGCACTGAGGGAGAGAACAGGGCAGGTAATAAAGGACAGGGGGCGGAGCTAACTCCGACAGACCAGGCCGCGATAGGCTCTCCCACTCCTGAGCCTGCCACCCTGGTTGGTGGGAGATGGTGTCAGTCGAACAGGTCTGGCCTCAGGTGTGGATTGATTAATCCCAGGAGTATACCTAGATGAAGTACCTGGCAGATCCCTAACACTTGCAGCACTCCAGTAAACGATGAAAAACAAGGGTGATTTATTCAGTCAACATCAGACAGTGCAATGTTTCAGTCCTACAATAGGACCTTTCTCAAGCATGCATATATATGTGTGTGTGTGTGTGTGTGTGTGTGTGTGTGTGTGAGAGTGTGAGAGTGTGAGAGTGTGAGTATGTGTGTATATATGGCCAGCGTGCACACATGAATTATATCACAAATTAACCCTAATCACTCTGGACTATAAAAGGGGCCCTGCTCTTTCACTCCCTGCCTGAGCTTTGTTTTTAATTCCCATGTTAGTCTTAACAAATGGTCCCTCAGTGTTATCTTGTTCCCAAGTGTTCACGTGCCCTACTACCTGTTCCTGTATCCTGTGCTGTGTTGGTTCCTGAGCCCTATGGAGTGTTGTAGACGTTCTGCCATTGGTCACGCCTGCTGTCCTACACCACATCTGGTGTCCTCTGCCACGCCTGATATCCTCCGCCACGTGTGGCATCCTCTGCCGTCTGTGCCTAGCCAATGCGACTGTCTGGACTATTCAGGTACCCTTGTGCTGGACTTTGTATTGATTGGACTATACACAGAAGAAAAGACCAGAGCTTATAGCCAATTTTATATAAAAGTATGAATTTATTTATTAAACACATATAACAGACAATATATTAAAATGTATATAAGGACAAGACCCTAGTGAAATCAACAAAGCGAATAATGACAATTGCTGGATAAAATGTATAAATATGAAGGCTATATTGAATGGTATAGAGGATATATATTTGGACCCAGAAAGGGTTCCCTATTCATAGTACATAAACCCTGTAGAAGATTGGTGGAAAAAAGGGGAGAATGGGATAAAGTGTCAGTGAATCAATATATCATTTGGAACAACAGCCTTACCCATAGCAGCAAAGGGAAATAATGATCAATATCACTCCTCCTCATGAACCCCAACACGCGTTTCGATATAGGTGCTTCCTCAGGGGGTGTGTGTCTTGGGTACACTGTTGTTAGGCCAGCTACCTCCCCGCTACGGCGGTGCGGCCTAGTGGGTCCACTTACCCACATATCGTCACAAAATAAATATATATAAATAAATATATATATATAAATAAATAAATATATATAAATAAATATATATACCTTTAATGTCACCTATAATCAGTACAATTGTATTGAAAAACAAACTGAAATCTTTTAGGGTGGAAAAATAAAAATAAAGAACAAAACTAATGTGGTTGCATAAATATGCACACCCTTAAACTAATACTTAGTTGAATTACCCTTTGACTTTATGACAGCATTCAGTCTTTTTGGGTAGAAGTTTATCAGCATGGCACATTTTGACTTGGCAATTGTTGCCTACTCTTCCTTGCAAAAGCGTTCCAAATCTGTCAGATTGCGAGGGCATCTCCTGTGTACAGCCCTCTTTAGGTCACCCCACAGATTTTCAATTGGATTCAGGTCTGGGCTCTGGCTGGGCCATTCCAAAACTTTGATCTTCTTCTGGTGAAGCCATTCTTTTGTTGATTTGGAGGTATGCTTTGGGTTGTTGTTGTGCTGAAAGGTGAAATTCCTCTTCATCTTCAGCTTTTTAGCAGAGGCTTGCAGGTTTTGTGCCAATATTGCCCGATATTTGGAACTGTTCATAATTCCCTACACCTTGACTAAAGCCCCAGTTCCAGCTGCAGAAAAACAGCCCCAAAGCATAATGCTGCCTGCACTATTCTTCACTGTGGGTATGGTGTTCTTTTGGTGATGTGCAGTGTTGGCTTTGCGCCAAACATACCTTCGACACATGTTCCACTCAAATTAGGAACATTTTACAAAAACACTGGACCCAATTGTCTGTGTCCCTAACATCACTTACCGGAGAGGAAAGAATCTACGGGAATTCCTCACACATAGTCATTACTCTAGACCACCCAATCCGCAAAGCAGCTGGCTTCCACCTCCTACACATGGGTCCTTCCCATGTGGTAGATGTTCTTTTTGTCCCTTCATGCCTACGACCAAGATCTTCTCGAATCCACTTGATGGGAAGATTTTCACCATTAAACAGTTTATCAACTGTCAAAGCAGCAGCATTATATATGCTGCCCAGTGTCCTTGCCCCAAAATGTATGTGGGCAAGACCATCCAACAGCTCCGAAGAAGGATCTCTAAACATATCAGCACCATCAACACTAAAGAGGATACTCCTCTCTCAAAACATATCAGATTCGTTCATCATAGGAATACCAGTGCCCTTAAATTTTGGGGCATTACCCAAGTCAAATTGGGCCCCAGGGCTGGCAACCTAGATAAAAAGCTGTTACAAGAAGAAGCCAGATGGATTCATAAACTACGCTCTTTCAGCCCCAATGGGCTCAACGAAGGCTTTACTTTCATAGCCTTCCTATAGTACCTGTACCTTCATATATCCATTCATCTACTCGTATAATTCCTACTTTATATCTACTATTGACGTTATGTCAATATAACACTAATATAGCATTCTTACTATATTTATACAAATGGTGTCTCTACTCACTTTATATATAAGTTGTATATTATTAACCTTATGTCCATTGGTTTGATTTTTCCTCTTCCTTGCGCTAGATTGATACATCCCCAAACAGGATTTACATACTTAAAGTTAATATATTTTTTCATATGCAACATACTGATAGTTTCTCTACTATATGGATGTAGTTACTCTCATCCCTTATTGATCACAATTAATACCTTCAAAGTAATACATATTAATAATTAATCAACGATACCACGTCTTATTCCCATACATTTAACATTTTGCTTACTTCCATAACTTTAACATATATTTCCGTAAATGGTCTTCTAAATTTTAGATACCATATATATATTCTTTACAAATACTTACCTGCCAACTCGGTGTGCAGAACTTCAGCATCGCCGATTCTAAGTGCCCCGACATGCGCACTTACTTCCCCTTACTGTGAAATCGACTATGTCCAGATTTGGATCCTATGCGCATGCGCGTCCCGCGTACATAGATTGGACCTTCTGTTCATCCCCCGGATTGGCTTACTCACACGCCAATCTTAGTGTATGGAGGCTCGTCCCTGATTAGGGAATCCTACTGGTTCCCACACAGGTGGATTTTCTCTGACACACTCCCGAGGCTTTAAAGCAAGAGGATTTTGAACGCGCGCTCATTAGCCCCATCTTTATCCCCTGATGACGCTGTGTTAACAGCGAAACATGTCGGGGGGGCTTTGATATTTTAATCGCTATGACAGGCTGGCCTTTACACTTTAAAAACAATAGTGATACTAACTTACGTTCGGCAATCTGCAGCTACCGAACGAAGCAGCTATACTCTGGTATCCACGACATGTAATAATACCACAGTGAAGGCACTGTTTACAATTGAACCTGTGCTAAGCTGACTTTAGCTACAAATTTTAACTTATTGTGCATGTTGTTTGTCTCTCCTTGGACATTTTACTAGTACATCAATAAAAGTTATATTTTATTTTGTTTCTTTCAGTAGTTGGGAAATTGGATCTTCACTGTGCTATAGGCACATTAGTTCTTTGATTCCTGTAGGAGAACGACATCAGGTTTAAGTTTCTTCAGGTGCCTTAATATTTTAGATCGTTTTTGCGGGGATCGTAAACCTTTAACGTTCCAAGTTATAACCTTCATATGATGTTTGAGCTATAAATCGAGCTATATAGCCAAAGTGCCATGTCAGTACAGTGGGTTTGGATTTGCTTGTTCTGAAGGACCATGCTACAACATAAAAAACTAAAACAAAACATAAAAACAAGACAACATGAACAGTACGCCTTAGGGATAAACCCATTGATGGTCGATCCCAACTGGCATCATAGTCTCCACTTTTTTCTGTCTGTCAAGTTTTCCTCCGCCGAGTTCCCCAACTCCACCCAACACAAATAGCGAGTGCTGCCAACACTCTATTTCATATCAGGCTTCGCCCTTAACTTCTGTGTAAGCAAGCATAACAGTAACATAAAATCCCGAGATATGCGACATAACTAAAGGGATGCAGAATGACATAAGAGCAAATTTCCTGAGACATAAGTTCTAAAATATGACAAAGTACAAATAACCGCCCCATTAAGCTCGCCTTGTAAACAAATCACATGAACTGGCTATAAATATGGAAAGACTTAGTGAGATACAATAAAGATTACCAGTCCTTGACCATAATGTGTACGACACCAAAATTGTCCCTCATGATCGGTCCCGAGAGAAGGATCTGGAGCGATCCCTAGGACGTCTTCGCCTTCTTGGGGTGTCCAGTGTTCCAGGCGACCCCCGGCTGTCAGATCTCCTGCATATGGTGGTCGTAGTCTCCAGCCTGGACCGCACAGTATTGGAGTTGTTATCCTGACGTGGGCTTTGGCGTCTGTGAGATAGACAGGATTCCAGAAGGGCATCCTTGGCCTCACTCGCGTGTAGATGACCGCACTACCATCCGACTGGAACACTGAGCGTGGCAGGGTACTGCAAATTGAAACGTCTGTTGGCTTGAAAAAGAGCTCTGCAAATCTTGCTCAAGGCACTTTGTTTATTCTTAACATCTACCGAATAGTCTTCGAAGAGGAGTATCCGCATGCCTCTAATGTTTAGAGGTTGTTTCCTCTTCCTGTAAGCTCTCAGTAGAGCTACTTTGCCGTTATAATTGTGGAGTTTCATGATAACCTGTCTGGAGCGCGGATTGTTAGTTCCTTCCTGTCAAGGCTGGCCCCTAGTGTCCGGGCCTATTCTATGCACCCGCTCCACTCTACATGGGTGTGGCAGCTCCAGAGCGTCTGGGAGGTCGTGTTCACAGATACGCTGTAAATCACATGTAGCGATAGACTCTTTTAAGCCTACCATCTTTAGATTGGTCCTTCTGGAGCGGTTTTCTAGGTCCTCAGTTTTGTCTCCCAGTCGGGTAGTAGGAAGCAAGAGCTTTTTTAAATGGGTCTGTAAGCATTCAAGTTACACATTGTTCCAGTTCATCAGTCCTTATGGCTTATAGCGTTAATTCCGCATGTATGCGGTTCAGGGAGGTCTGGATCGTGTCTTCAAATGTCTGTCTTTTGCAGGTCTGGAGCTATTTGACGTGCAACTTTTTGCGCCAGAGCCACATAATCAATTAAAGCAGGAATTGACCCACCTGCATCACAGTTTTCTAGATGTGGTGACATCTGTAGGACAATGTACATCTACGTGTTAGATTGGGATGGCATGTCGGGATCCGACGCAATGTTGTCCTCCATCCCGGACGCGCAGTCTGATTCTGTATGCTGCACTCCCGAGGGCTTCTGAGCGCTCTGAAAAAGATATCGATCCATATGCCAGATGTCCAGTGCTCCAGGTAAGTAAGAGCTAAAAGCAGGAGTCGGATGTTCGCCGTTTACACGGCTTTTGCAAGATATTTGTCGAGTTGGAAGAGGTAGCTCTCCTTTCCTCTGCTTACATGCCCAGCGCCGGAACCTGAAGTAATCTATTTCTCGATGACCGTCTTCACTGTTTTCCATGGTATATCTAATACCTTGGACATTATTTGGTACCCTTCTCCTAACTGATGCCTCACAACAATCAGATCCCTTTGATGTGTTGTAAGCCCTTTACGCACCATGGTTTTTGATGTCACACGCAACAAAGAAAATGTCAGGAAAATCCTAATAGAACAGCTGAACTTTATATGGGGTTACTCAGAATCACTTTAAATAATGGCAGCTGTGTACTGACTACTATTTAACGAGTGTAAATGTGATTGGCTAATTCTCGACACAACCACATCCCCAATTATAAGAGGGTGTTCACATTTATGCAACTACATTATTGTAGTTTTGTAATTTTAAATTTTTCCCTCTAAATGATTTCAGTTTGTTTTTCAGTGGAATTGTACAGATTATGAGTCATATTAAAGGTGGAAAAAGTTCTGAAATGATTCATCGTGTACTGATTTTTTAGACTTTTTATATCCACTGTACATATTATATATATATAATTATATATATATATATATATATATATATATATATATATATATATATATATATATTTATATTGGATAAATATCTGTCCCGGTCATGTGATGGACACACAAGACACAACTCTTATAATTGAACTGTAATTAGTTCTTCCCTTGTGTCAATCACACTATCAGGGCAGATTTATTTTCACTGGAAGTAAAGAATAAAGGTTCTTATTGAGTAACAGAAAGCAGAGATTTTGAAAACGGAGAAGAATTGATATAGAGAATATATTGTAAAATTGTATATAACTTTTCATTGTACAATGAATAACCTTAATTTGCAAAAACTCTAACTCGAGTTTAACTTAAAAAAAAATTGGAAAATTAAAGTGGTTGTCTCAGCTATCCCAGGGGAAACCGTGTCTAGCCATACATTTGCCCTGCAACGTAATGATGGGCTGGGTCCACCAAAGCATTCTGGCTGATAGAGGTACCCTCCTTCTATGATGTCTATATGTCCAGCTTTCCTGGGTACCCTCCCCCTATTGCTCTGTGCCTAAGCAATTAGGTTCTTTAGCCTAGCTTGCTATTACTGCTTTTATGTGGTTACTATTGGATTTTCTGTTACCGACCCTGCTTGAACTTGATCATTCCTATCTGACGCCTGTCCTGATGTTTTGCTTATTTATCATGACATGTCTACCACCTGCCCTTAGCTACGATTGTACGGCACCCTGCTTCGTGTCTGCAGTCATTGTATGCTGCCTGTCCATGTCTGCCATTGCCAATGGAGAGTACTCTGGGGGAAGCGACCTAGAGATTCTAGTCCACATCTCCGTACGGAGGTTAAAGGGTGAACAACTTGCAATCCATTAGACTTTTCTCCCCAGTTTAGCCCTATGCCAAATCCATTGACAAAACAGTGGGTTTACACTATTTTTTGGCACCATGACAGTCACCAATCTCTACAGGCCCTGTGACATGTACACACATATGACCGCTTATTCCGAATAGTCACCTGAAAGGTTAGGCATGCCTTGAGCTAAATGTGCAGTTTTATTGGTTGTTTTTACTTCTTTTAGTTCTCTCTTTTTTAAGTCAACATGGAATACAATGGCAGTGCTTGAGGCTGAGTTGATTAGAAGGTTTATTCTGTGTTACTATAGAGGCCAAATTGATGTTTCACATGTCCATTATTCTTTCATATTCCGGAGGAAACCCACACAAACATGGGAAAAATATACATACTTCATGCGGGTATTGCCCTTGGTCGGATTCAAACCCAAAACCAGTGCTGTAAGGCAACAGTTCTAACCACTGCAAAATGTCGCCCTAACAATATGTGCATATATCAGTAATAGCAAACAATAAAAAACAATATACATAACAATAATGTGCAGGGTATATACTAATGTCGGTTTAGGAGAATACAAAGCAGCATGAACGATAGTACAAGGAAGGAGGGGCAATAGTTTTCAAGTACAGGTTGAGTGAAGATTAAAATCCCAGTGCCTATTCTCACTGCACATAAAACAAATATTCCAGGAAGAAAGAGCACCAACCCACATCTCCATTAGACAGAGGACAATGCCATCCGTGCATCCTTTTTTTTTTTTTTTTTTTTTATTGAATGGTTTTCAAAGCTTCAGAGCAGCATATTCCATACTATCCTGGTCGAGCACTGTGCTGTGCCAAAGTCGTGTCGTGCTGTATCCCACGTCTGACCTGCCTCACCTCGCCTGACGTCTACCTGCTGCCTAGTCCCAGCCGAGCCTGCTTTACTGCTGTCCGAGCTGCCACAGGTACCTATACGAACTATAGACATTTACCTGCGCCCTGTTGGCCAGCTGCCTTACCGCCAAGGCGGTACGGCCCAGTGGGTCTACAGACCCTTCGTGACAACGAGGTTTGTCCAACATTGCTCAAGCACTGGGGCAGGGGGCAGGCCCACTTATAAAGCTCTGGTCGTGCAGGGATAGGCTGGGGACACTTTTACTGGTGCACACTCTGGGCCTTTAAGACACAGCAAGAGCATGCGCGCGCACCCTACAGACACAGAGCAGGAGAGGAGGCAGGGAGCAGAGCATGCCAGCGAGCACTAACAGACCGGCAGCTGTGGCCACGGGGAGCAGATGGATACCGGTGTTCAGCGGACACCGACTCTACATATACAAAGTACCTGTAAAGTATTTGCCTGACACAGCTTCTGTGTCGACGTCCGTGGTTAATCAGCCTGCATCTGTTCCTAGGTCTGCTAGAGTGACTCGATCTGCTACCACTCAGGCTGGTAGGCTGAGGAGTGGGAGAGCTTATCGCAGCCTGGCCAGACGGTTCTAGCTCCCGACCTTGTTCTACTTATACCTTCAGTTGCTGCTTGTCCTTTGCCTGTGATTCTCTTGTTTCCTGGCTCTGCTGTTTCTGCTGTTACCATTGACCTCTGCTTCATATTGACCCTGGCTTGACTTACTATTCTCCTGCTCTGCATTTGTTACCACGTACACTCCTGGTTTGACTCGGCTTGTCCACTACTCTGTTGCTCACGGTGTTGCTGTGGGCAACTGCCCTTCTTCCCTTTGCTTCTGTGTACCCTTGTCTTGTTTTGTCTGTCGTGCAGATATTGAGCGTAAGGACCGTCGCCCAGTTGTACGCCGTCACCTAGGACGGGCTGTGCAAGTAGGCAGGGACTGAGTGGCGGGTAGATTAGGGCTCACCTGTCTGTCTCCCTATCCTGACATTACAGTACCAGAACCAAGCTCATTATATAAATACAGAACCAGAACCAAGCTCAGTACATACATATTGCTAGAATTTAGTTCATTACATACAGTATATACAGTACTAGAACCAAGTCCAGTTCATATATACAGTACGAGAACCAAGCTTAGTAGAAAGATCAATAGCCGTACTAACTATGTAACTATGTAACTATGAAAAGTCAGGTTAACCCTTGCCGTATAAGTTTCTAACATGTGAAACTACAGCTCTCAGTATGACCTGAACAAGATATAGTAAGTAAGATATGATGGGAGTTTTTGTTTCACAAACTAGACTATTACCAAGTATCATCATTGCAAACTAACAGTTAACGTCTTCTTTTATTGGAATTGTTCTTCCTTTTCTCCTCCACATGGCCTAAACTATCATGATGACTTCTGCCTATGTGTAGATTTTTCTGTGCATGTCTTCAGCTCTTGTCTTTTGCGCACATATCCACACACTCTATACTAAGACAAAATCTGTATAGTACCACAAAATGTTTCCCCTGAATATTATTTTGCTACACAATGTGCCCCTGAATATACACTACCGTTCAAAAGTTTGGGGTCACCCAGACAATTTTGTGTTTTCCATCAAAACTCACACTTATATTTATCAAATGAGTTGCAAAATGACTAGAAAATATAGTCAAGACATTGACAAGGTTAGAAATAATGATTTTTATTTGAAATAATAATTTTCTCCTTCAAACTTTGCTTTCGTCAAAGAATGCTCCATTTGCAGCAATTACAGCATTGCAGACCTTTTGCATTCTAGCTGTTAATTTGCTCAGGTAATCGGGAGAAATTTCACCCCATGCTTCCAGAAGCCCCTCCCACAAGTTGGATTGGCTTGATGGGCACTTCTTGCGTACCATACGGTCAAGCTGCTCCCACAACAGCTCTATGGGGTTGAGATCTGGTGACTGCGCTGGCCACTCCATTACAGATAGAATACCAGCTGCCTGCTTCTACCCTAAATAGTTCTTGCATAATTTGGAGGTGTGCTTTGGGTCATTGTCCTGTTGTAGGATGAAATTGGCTCCAATCAAGCGCTGTCCACAGGGTATGGCATGGTGTTGCAAAATGGAGTGATAGCCTTCCTTATTCAAAATCCCTTTTACCTTGTACAAATCTCCCACTTTACCAGCACCAAAGCAACCCCAGACCATCACATTACCTCCACCATGCTTGACAGATGGCGTCAGGCACTCTTCCAGCATCTTTTCAGTTGTTCTGCGTCTCACAAATGTTCTTCTGTGTGATCCAAACAACCCAAACTTCGATTCGTCTGTCCATAACACTTTTTTCCAATCTTCCTCTGTCCAATGTCTGTGTGCTTTTGCCCATATTAATCTTTTCCTTTTAATAGCCAGTCCACTGGCGTAGCTATAGGGGTCGCAGCGGTCGCAATTGCGACCGGGCCCCGAAGCCAGGGGGCCCACGGCCCCCCGCACCACATCAATAAAAAGTTACTATAGTAACTCGGGCCGCGGGCCCCTGTTACTATAGTAACATACTTTACTTACCTTCCTGGTTCCGGATCGCAGCGGAGGTCCTGACGTCAGGCGCTGTGCGCAGCGCTTGACGTCACAGCGCTATGCCGCCGCGCACAGCATCGAGACTACAGAACTCCCGCCGCGGCCGAAGAGGAAGGTAAGGTTAGCCCTGACTGGCGGGGTCTGACTCCCGGGACCCGCCAATCAGCTGTTTTGAAGGGGCCGCAGCACTCGTACGAGAGCTGCTCCCCTTCATTCCTGTCACTTCATTCCGGTCACACTGTGAATCCGTGTCGGCGATTCACAGTGTGAGCGAGTAGTGAAATGAAGGGGAAGCAGCTCTCGTACGAGTGCTGCGGCCCCTTCAAAACAGCTGATTTGCGGGTCCCGGGCGACACATCAGCTATTGATGGCCTATCCTGTGGATAGGCCATCAATGTTTAGGGACTGCACAACCCCTAAGCCTACGATGTATCAGGCTTAGGGGGCCCATGAGACAGGATCACAGATTGTGTGATCCTGTCTGCTGAACCCTGTATCTAAGCCAATCACATGGTAGGCTTAGATACATGGCCCATGCGTGATCCTGTCTGCTGGGCCCTGTATCTAAGCCAATCACATGGTAGGCTTAGATACATGGCCCATGCGTGATCCTGTCTGCTGGGCCCTGTATCTAAGCCTACCACACTGTAGGTTTAGATACAGGGCCCCAGCACACAGTAATCTTATACTGTATAAGATTACTGTCTGCTGGACCCTGTATCTAAGCCTACGTTGTGGTAGGCTTAGATACAGGGTCCCACAGACAGTATCACACATGGGCCCTGTATCTAAGCCTTAGGGTATGTGCACAGACACTAATTACGTCCGTAATTGACGGACGTATTTCGGCCGCAAGTACCGGACCGAACACAGTGCAGGGAGCCGGGCTCCTAGCATCATACTTATGTACGATGCTAGGAGTCCCTGGCTCGCTGCAGGACAACTGTCCCATAATGTAATCATGTTTTCAGTACGGGACAGTTGTCCGGCAGCGAGGCAGGGACTCCTAGCGTCGTACATAAGTATGATACATAAGTATAATACTGTGTTTGGTCCAGTATTTGCGGCCGAAATACGTCCGTCAATTACGGACGTAATTAGTGTGTGTGCACATACCCTAACACATGTGTTACTAATCGTTTTTCTTGTGTGTTTTCTTACAGGTTCGGTCGTTGGACTACGTCGGATTCCAGGACTACTTCGATGACAGCTTTTTTTTTTATTAATAAAATGGTTAATGAGGGTTGTGTGGGTTTTTTTTTTATTTCAATAAAATATTTTTTCTATGTCTTTGTGTTTTTTTTTTAAACTATATTACTACCGCCTTAGTAATGGCCGCCGGCTGATTGAAAGCATCCATTGCTAAGGCGGGGCTTAGTGTTAGCCGATGCAGAGGCGAACACTAACCCCCTTTATTACCCCGGTACCCACCGCCACCAGGGGTGCTGGGAAGAGCCGGGTACGATCCAGTACCCGACCATCTGTAGTGATGGTCGGCCACTGGGGTGGCCGCAGGCTGGTATTATCAGGAGGGGAAAGGCCAGATACAGTGGCCCTTCCCACCTTGGTAATGCTAGGCTGCTGCTTCTTTATTGTATCTGGCTGGTTATGAAAATGGGGGGGACCCCACGTCATTAAAAAAAAAAAAAAAATAATTGGAAAGAACGATGTGGGGTCCCCCCCAATTTTCATAACCAGCCAGATACAACACAGCAGCAGCAGGCAGCATTACCAGGGTGGGAAGGGCCACTGTTTTTGGCCTTCCCCAGCCTAATACTACCAGCCTGCGGCCACCCCGGTGCCTGCCCGTCACTACAGGTGGTCGGATACTGGTTTGTACCCGGCTCTTCCCAGTACCCCTGGTGGCAGTGGGTACCGGGGTAATAATGGGGGTTATTGTAGCCTCTGCACTGGCTAACATTAAGCCTCGCCTTAGTAATGGAGGTTGTCAATCAGCCGGCGGCCATTACTAAGGAGGTAATAATAAAGTTTAAAAAGATACAAGCACATAAAAAAAATATTTTATTGAAATAAAAAAACAACCCTCATTAACCATTTTATTGAGAATAAAAAAAACGCCGTCATTGAAGTCCTCGAATCCGAAGTCCAACAACCGAACCTGTAAAAAAAACACAAACACACAAAAATAATCAGTAACACATAAAGAAGCAAAATTATTATTCTTCACTATCCTGGGTCCAGCGCTGGAGATGCAATGTCAGTGAGCTGAGCCCTGTATCTAATCCAATCATGTGTGATACTGTCTGCTGAGCTGTGTATCTAATCCAATCATGTGTGATACTGTCTGCTGAGCTGTGTATCTAATCCTATCATGTGTGATACAGTCTGCTGAGCTGTGTATCTGATCCTATCATGTGTGATACTGTCTGCTGAGCTGTGTATCTAATCCAATCATGTATGATACTGTCTGCTGGGCCCTATATCTAATCCGATCATGTGTGATACTGTCTGCTGGGCCCTGTATCTAATCCGATCATGTGTGATACTGTCTGCTGAGCCACTGTATCTAATCCTATCATGTGTGATACTGTCTGCTCAGCCACTGTATCTAATCCTATCCATAGTTTATAGGGTCGTAGTGCTATAGATATGCTATGCTGTCTATGTATTGGGGCTATTTCCCGGACATTTGAAGCCCTGAGGGTATGTTCACACGGCAGCGTCTGTTACGGCTGAAATTACGGTGCTGTTTTCTCCTGAAAACAGCACCGTAATTTCAGCCGTAATGGCATGTGCAGGCGTCTTTTGCTGCGTCCATTACGGAAGTAATTGAAGCTGGTTTTCCATGGAGTCCATGGAAAACGGCTCCATTTACGTCTGAAGAAGTGACAGGCACTTTTTTACGCGCCGCCTTTTGACAGCGACGCGTAAAAAAAATGACCGTCGGCACAGAACATCGTAAGACCCATTCAAATGAATGGGCAGATGTTTGCCGACGCTTTTGAGCCGCATTTTCGGACGTAATTCAATGCTAAAACGCCCGAATTACGTCCGTAAATAGTGTGTGTGAACCCAGCCTTAGTGACGCCCCCGGCTGCTAGTGCTGCATTGTTGGGTCACTTAGGAGACCCAGCGATGCAGCTGAAAGCGGACCGTCGGCCATGAGAAGTTTGCGGGGGGGGGGCAGTAAGAATTTTTGCATCGGGGCCCATGAGCCTCTAGCTACGCCCCTGAGCCAGTCTCAGATATGGCTTTTTCTTTGCCACTCTGCCCTGAAGGCCAGCATCCCGGAGTCGCCTCTTCACTGTAGACGTTGACACTGGCATTTTGCGGGTACTATTTAATGAAGCTGCCAGTTGAGGACCTGTGAGGCGTCTATTTCTCAAACTAGAGACTCTAATGTACTTGTCTTGTTGCTCAGTTGTGCAGCGGGGCCTCCCACTTCTCTTCTACTCTGGTTAGAGCCTGTGTGTGCTGTCCTCTGAAGGGAGTAGTACACACCGTTGTAGGAAATCTTCAGTTTCTTGGCAATTTCTCGCATGGAATAGCCTTCATTTCTAAGAACAAGAATAGATTGTCGAGTTTCACATGAAAGCTCTCTTTTTCTAGCCATTTGGAGAGTTTAATCGAACCCACAAATGTAATGCTCCAGATTCTCAACTAGCTCAAAGGAAGGTCAGTTTTATAGCTCCTCTAAACAGCAAAACTGTTTACAGCGGTGCTAACATAATTGCACAAAGGTTTTCAAGTGTTTACTAATCATCCATTAGCCTTCTAACACAGTTAGCAAACACAATGTACCATTAGAACACTGGAGTGATGGTTGCTGGAAATGGGCCTCTATACACCTATGTAGATATTGCATTAAAAACCAGACGTTTGCAGCTAGAATAGTCATTTAGCACATTAACCCCTTCCCGCACCTTGACGTTAATGCACGTCAATGTGAGCAGTCACTTTGCACACCTTGACGTGCAGTAACGTCTGTGCTTTGACAGTTAACCGCCGCACGGCGCTACACCGCAGCGGCGGTTAAGTGTGCAGGGTGTCTGCCCTGCATTCCCTGTTGCCGATCAGCGGCCCATCGCCGCTGATTTCGGCAGTTAACCCCTTAATTGCGGCGTTCGATTTTGAACGCCACATTTAAGGTGTTTAGCGCCGATCGGCAGCCCCCATGTGAAATCACGGGGGCTGGCGATGGTACCCATGGCAACCGGACGCCAGACAATGGCTTCCGGGCTGCCATGTACAGAAGCCTACGAGGACCAGAAATAAAAATCATTGTCAGAATTGATGGTTTTTGGTCACCTGGCTTGCCGAAAAATAGAATAAAAAGTGATAAAAAAAATGGATGTACCCCAAAATGGTACCAATGAAATCTACAGATTGTCCCGCAAAGAATAAGCCCTCACACCGCTCCGGTGGTGAAAAAATAAAAAAGTTCTGGCTCCCAGAATATGGCGATGCAAAATGTGCAGTGCTCCAAAAGCGGATAAGATCAGGCGCCATTTATAAGTGCCACAAAGGCCACATATTTGAGGATTATTATTTATTTACCCCATTATTATACCCTCTTATTATGCCCTGATGTACTCTGCCCAGCCTACATGCACCCCCACATTATAAACTGAAATACCAGCAAAACGCCAGAGCTACTACCAAGCAAAATCTGCGCTCCAAAAGCCAAATGGCGTCCCTCCCTTCTGAGCCCTACAGCGTGCCCAATCAGCCGTTTACGTCCACCGATATGGCATCGCCATACCCGGGAGAACACAGTTAATATTTTATTTGTGGTATTTGTGGCACAAACTGGGCACAACATATAGTGCACTAAAATGGCACATCAGTGGAAAATTTTAATTTTCACTTTCCACCATCGGCTGCGCATTAAACCCTTCGCGCACCATGACAATAGCATGTCATGGTGTGGGGGGTGATGTATAGAGCGTCTCACGCTCTGAGCCCGCGCCTTACGCTGCGGAGGTCAGCTGTGTATTACAGCTGATACCCGGGACTAACAGACTGAAACAGCGATCACGCTGTTATAGGAGCCTGTAAAAATGACAATATACTGCAATACATTAGTATTGCAGTGTATTCTACCAGTGATCTAACGATTGCTGGTTCAAGTCTCCTAGGGGGACTAATAAAATATGTAAAAACAAAAGTAAATAGTTATTATTAGTGGAAAAAATTTAATAAATATTTAAAGTCCAAAAAGAAACCCTTTTCATAATTTTTCTCTAAAGTAATGTAAAAAACAAACAAAAAAAATACACTAAATTGGTATTGCTGCGTCCGTAAAAGTCCAAGCTATTACAATATACCATTATCGAACTCGCACGGTGAACGCCGTGAAAAATAAAGTATTTTAAATGGCAAAATCGCAGTTTTTGGGTCACCTTCGCTCTACCAAAAAATTTAATAAAAAGTGCTCAAAAAGTCTTACGTACCAAAAAATGGTACCAATAAAAACTACAGGTCGTCCCGCAAAAAATAAGCCCCCACACCACTCTATTGACGGAAAAATAAAGAAGTTGTGGCTCTCGAAAAGCGGGGAGGAAAAACGAAAAAGAAAAAGCAAAACATGGATCAGTCCGGAAAGGGTTAATTATTTTCTAATGAAAAAGCATTTATGACCACATGTGGGGTATTGCCGTACTCGGGAAAAATTGCTTCACAAATGTTGGGTTGCATTTTCTCCTTTATCCTTTGTGAAATTTAAAAAATTCAACGTTTTAGTGGAAATAATGTTGATATTAATTTTCACGGCCTAATTCTGATCAATTCTGCAAAAGACGTGTGGGGCCTAAATGCTCACTATACCCCTAGATAGATTCCTTAAGTGGTGTAGTTTCCCAAATGGGGTTACTTTTGGGAGGCTTCCACTGTTTTGGTCCCTCTGGGGCTTTGCAAATTCGACATGACACCCAAAAACTATTCCAGCTAAATTTGAGCTCCAAAAGCCAAATGGTGCCCCTTCCCTTCTAAGCCCCGGTGTGGGTCCAAACAGCAGTTTATTACCACATATGGGGTATTTACGTAATCAGGAGAAATTGCTTTACAAATGCTGGGGTGCTTTTTCTCCTTTATTCCTTGTAAAAATTAAAAATGTCTAAGTTCTTACAGAAAAAAAGTAGATTTTTACCTTTACAGACTAATTCCAATGACTTCAGCAAAACAACTGTGTGGTCAAAATGCTAACTTTACCCCTAGAAAAATTCCTTGAGTGTGTAGTTTCCAAAATTGGGTCACTATTGGGGGGTTTCCACGGTTTTCATCCCTCCAGTGCATTGCAAACGCGACACGGCACTGAAAACTATTCCAGCAAAATCATTGTGGGTCCAAACAGCAGTTTATTACCACATATGGGGTATTGCTATAATCGTAAGAAATTGCTTTACATATGTTGGGGTGTTTTTTCTACTTTATTCCTTGTAAAAATGTAAAATTTTTACGTTTTTTCACAAAAAAAGTAGATTTTCATCTTCACATACTAATTCAAATAAATTTAGCAAAAAAACTGTGGGTTCAAAATGCTAACTATACCCATAGATAAATTCCTTGAGGAGTATAGTTTCCAAAATGGGGTCACTTTTTTGGGTCTTTACTGTTTTGGTACCACAAGACCTATTCAAACCTGACATGGTGCCTAAAATATATTCTAAAAAAAGGAGGCCCCAAAATCCACTAGGTGCTCCTTTGCTTCGGAGGCCTGTGTTTCAGTCCATTACCGCACTAGGACCACATGTGGGATATTTCTAAAAACTGCAGAATCTGGGCAATAAATATTGAGTTGCATTTCTTGGGTAAAACCTTCTGTGGTACAGAAAAAAGGTATTACAAATGAATTTTCGAAAAAAAAAAATAAATTTGTAAATTTCACCTCTACTTTGCTTTAAATCCTGTGAAACACCTAAAGGGTTAAAACACTTTCTGAATGCTGTTTTGAATACTTTGAGGGGTGCAGTTTTCAAAATGGGGTGATTTATGGGGACTTTCTAATATATAGGGCCCTCAAAGCCACTTCAGAACTGAACTGGTCCCTGAAAAAATAGGCTTTTGAAAGCCTTGTAATGTCGTAGAAAAATAAAAGAATCTTCAAAAAATGATGCAAACATAAAGTAGACCTATGGGAAATATAAACTAGTAAGTATTTTGTGTGGTATTACTATCTGTTTTACAAGTAGGTACATTTAAATTTAGAAAAATGCTAATTTTTGCTAATTTTCTCTAAATCTTGGTGTTTTTAACAAATAAATATTGAATTTATCGACCAAATTTTTTCCCTAACATAAAGTACAATATGTCACGAGAAAAAAATCTCAGAATCACTTGGATAGGCAAAAGCATTCCGGAGTTATTACCACATAAAGTGACACATGTCAGATTTGAAAAATCAGCTTCGTCCTGAAGGCCAAAACAGGCTCAGTCCTGAAGGGGTTAGCAATGTATAGAGTGTATTTCGGATTAATTTACTGTTATCTTCATTGAAAAAAACTGTGCTTTTCTTTCAAAAATAAGGAAATTTCTAAGTGACCCTAAACTTTTGAACGGTAGTGTAATAGTGCTACATACTGTGCCCCCTGAATATAATAGTGCTGAACACCGTGCCCCTGAATATAATAGTGCTGAACTCAGTGCCCCTGAATATAATAGTGAAACACACACTGTGCCCCTGAATATAATAGTACTATAGACTCTGTGCTTCTGAATATAAAAGTGCTTCACACACTGTGCTGTGCCCCTGAATATAAAAGTGCTTCACACATTGTGACCCTAAATATAATTGTGCTACACACACACTATGTCCTCTGAATAGAAAAGTGTTAAAGACAATTCAACCCCTAAATATAATAGTGTTACACACTGTGCCCCTAAAAACTCATATCGCCACAGTGCCCCTCAAACTCAGTGTCACACAGTGCCCCCCCAAACTCATAGCACCACACAGTGCCCTGCAGATGTTTTTTAATTGTGTTCAGTAAAAGACATGAAAAGTACAAAAGTTCGTGTTTTAGTAGCTTAGTTATATTGTGTTTGCCTATAATGAAAACTTTAGATAACAATCAGACCATATTTTATTAGTGATCAATGCAGTAATCCACGTAATTCCAAAGGTTTTACCTAATTTCTCTTTCAAACTGCCCCCTAAAACTCATTGTGCCATACTAAGTAAAAAAAAAAAAAAAGAGTGTAACCTGTCTTTGTTTTTCCGCTGTCATTCAGCGATGCATTGCATGCCTGGCCTCTTATGGCCAGGCCTGGCTTATGTGGATTGATGCATGCAGCATGATGACATCATCGGACTGCCTGCATCTTGGGAGAAACAGCGGGGCAGGCAGCCTAGCCCGCAGCACTGGCAAGAACCAGCTGAATCCCACCCCTGGATTTCTTAAACTCTTCTGGAAAAATAAAAAGCTACACTGTGATTGATTGCTATTTTGTGTGTTAGCCAGTTTTGATGAATAGGGCCAACTGTGTTTTGCCTAGTGTATACTTACCAACATTTAAATCCTCAAAATCGAGACATTTTAAGCTGGACACCGTTCTACCCGGGAAAGCTCCTAAACAACTGGAAACTCCCACTGTTAATACAAATTTGCATAAACCCTGCCCCTTTCGTGTTCTGGTTAGTGACAAATATGGTAGTGCACGTCGGTGGTGCATGATACTGGGATTATTCCTTTGATGTTCTATGAATTCCAAGGAGGCAGTGAAATTATTAAAGGAAGGGCCAGCAACTGCAGGGCTGTTGGGAGGAAAGGGTAGCCCAGTGATTGGGTGGTTAACTTAGAGGGGGGACGGCCTTAGAGAGTTGAACAGTACAGTCAGGAAGGAAACTGCATCTTACCCGCCAGTTTCCTTTTGTGAGAAGATCTCCTGCCCTCCCTTCTTAAGATAATTTTTACAAGTGTTTTTATTTGTTTGTTATTTTCTTTACAGAATCACAGCTGGCGGATTGGTGTTTATATAGCAGGGCTAGATGGACATGCCCACTGCTCTAGCAGTGGTAGGCATTACAGGACGAAAAAGTAGAAGGATAGAGCGATCAACAATAGGGTCAGGACAGCGTCAAAATATTAGTTTAACCCCTTTAGGACACAGCCTGTTTTGACCTTGTGATGATTTTTTCAAATCTGACATGTGTCGCTTTATGTGGTAATAACTTTGGAATGTTTTAAATCTATCCAAGCGATTCTGAGATTGTTTTCTCGTGACATATTATACTCTATGTTAGTGAAAAAATTTGGTCAATAAATTCAATATTTATTTGTGAAAAACTTCAAATTTTAGAGAAAATTTGCAAAAATTAGCATTTTTCTAAATTTAAATGTATCTACCTGTAAAACAGATAGTAATACCACACAAAATAGTTACTAATTTCCCATATGTCTACTTTATGTTTGCATCGTCTTTTTCAAGTCCTTTAGTTTTTCTAGGACGTTACAAGGCTTAGAACTTTAGCAGCAATTTCTCATATTATCAAGAAGATTTCATAAGGCTATTTTTTCAGGGACCAGTTCAGTTCTGAAGTGGCTTTGAGGGCCTTATATATTAGAAAGTCCCAATAACTCACCCCATTTTGAAAATTGCACCACTCAAAGTATTCAAAACAGCATTCAGAAAGTATTTTAACCCTATAGACGTTTCAGAGTAATTAAAGCAAAGTAGAGGTGAAATTTACTAATTAAATTTTTTGGGCTGAAATTCATTTGTAATACATTTTTTTCTGTAACACAGAAGGTTTTACCCGAGAAATGTAACTCAATATGTAGTTCCCAGATTCTGCAGTTTTTAGAAATATCCAACATGTGGCCCTAGTGTCCTAATGGATTGAAGCATAGGCCTTAGAAGCAAAGTAGCACCTAGAGGATTTTAGGGCCTCCTTTTTTTAGGACATATTTTAGGCACCTTGTCAGGTTTGAAGTGGTCTTGTGGAGACTAAACAATCGAAACCGCTCAAAAGTGACCCCATTTTGGAAACTACACCCCTCAAGGTGTTTTTCTAGGGGTATAGTGAGCATTTTGACTTTCACAGGCAAACTCCAATAAATATAGCAAAAGACCTGTGGGGTCAAGATGCTAACTATACCCCTACATAAATTCCTTGAGGTGTTCAGTTTCCAAAACTGTGTCACTTTTGGGGGATTTCCACTGTTTTGGCACTACAATACCTCTTCAAACCTGACATGGTGCCTAAAATATGTTCTAAAAAAAAAAGGCCACAAAATCCACTAGGTGCTCCTTTGCTTCTGAGGCCGGTATTTCAGTCCATTATCACACTAGGGCCACATGTGGGATATTTCTGAAAACTGCAGAATCTGGGCAATAAATATTGAGTTGTGTTTCTCTGGTAAAACCTTCTGTGTTACAGAAAAAAATGTATTACAAATGAATTGCAGCAAAAAAAAAAAAAAATTTGTCAATTTCCCCTCTACATTGCTTTAATTCCTGTGAAACGCCTAAAGGGTTAAGAAACTTTCTGAATGCTGTTTTGAATACTTTGAGGGGTGCAGCTTTTAATATGGGGTGATTTATGGGGTCTATCTAGTACATAAGGCCCTCAAAGCCACTTTAGAACTGAACTGGTCCCTTTAAAAATAGCGTTTTGAAATTTTATTGAAAATGTGAGAAATTGCTGCTAAAAGTACTAAGCCTTGTAACGTCCTAGAAAAATAAAATAATGTTCAAAAACCGATGCAAATATAAAGTAGACATATGGAATATGTGAAATAGTAACTATTTTGTGTGGTATTACTATCTGTTTTAAAAGCAGATACATTTAAAATGAGAAAAATCATAATTTTTGCACATTTTCCTCTAAATTTTGGTGCTTTTCACAAATAAGCAATGAATTTATTGACCAAATTTTTCCACTAACATAAAGTACAATATGTCACGAGAAAACAATCTCAGAATCGCTTGGAAAGGCAAAAGCATTCCAGAGTTATTACCACATAAATTGACACATGTCAGATTTGAAAAAATGGGGCTGGTCCTGAAGGCCAAAATGAGCTCGGTCTTGAAAGGGTTAAATGTCTGGCCGCACTACAAATATTTCAAGTAACCCCCAAATACCTTTCTCCAGTTTTTTTCTGACAATCCCCGGACTACAGGAGCGCTTCCAGCATTTGTTTAAATGCAAAAGATCAGGGTAGGTGGCAGAGGTTTGTCACCGGTATCATAGAAATTTGGCAGGTTAGGCTAGGACCAGAGAGTTGACGGAAAAAGCGGCTGCCAGACGCAAAGCAGGGAGGACAGGAACGACGTGGACCAGGAAGCCGGCGACTGGTAAGTAAAACGTGGAGAGTAGGAGCCATTACAAAAAAAACCTTTAACTTGTCGTTTTTTTTACTTGTTTTTTTAGTGCCATTTTTGAAGTTCTATAGAGAAGCCTACGGAATAAAAATGCAGTGAAATCGACATACATAGAGCATGCTTCAATTTGACAACAACGCCACTGATCTCCAAAATGCTAACAAAACACCACAAATCCAAACATTATGTTTGCAGACTTTTTCATATTACACAATAGACTTTACTATAAGGCTGGGTTCCCACCTATCATAAACGCTGGCACTGGAATTCTGTGTGGAAATCCTGCTGCATTTACAGTAGGAGAAAAGTGAATGAGATTTAGACAATCTCATGCCCATGCTGCGGAAAGAAAAAAGCAGTAAGTCGTGCAAACGTTTTTTTTTAAGATTCCGCTGCAGATTTTCTGTTGCAGAAAACCCCAGAATATCCTGTATGTGGGAAGATACCCTAACACCTGCCCGCAAGGTTTTTATGTGAAATAATGGACAAGAAAAATGCCAAAAGTGTGTGAAAATGCGGTGTGAAAAACTGGCCTAACAGGAGTCTCCGGGCTCCCCAGACAACAGCCACAAGGCTGGCACCCTGCTTAGGCAATGTAATGTCGGGGTAGGGAAACAGACAAGTGAGCCCTAATCTACCCGTCACTCAGTTCCTGCCTACTTGCAACGACCCGCCCTAGGCGACGGGGTACAACAGGGCGACGGTCCCTACACTCAATAGGTGCACGACAGACAAACAGACAAGGGTACAAAGAAGCCAGGGAAATGGGGAAGTTGCCCACGGGAACACCGTGAGCAACAAGCGAGGTGAACGAGCCGAGTCAAACCAGGACATGAGCGAGGTACAAAAACGCAGAGCAGAAGAGTGGTCAGAAAAGCCAAGGTCAATCACAAGCAGAGGATCAGTAGTTCAAGAAGCTGCAGCAGGGCCAGGAAACCAACAGAGAAAAATCACAAGCAAAGGAGGAACAGGAAAAGCAGGTATAAATAGACAGAGGGCGGGAGCTAGCTCCGTCTGGCCAGGCTGTGATAGGCTCTCCCACTCCTAAGCCTGCCATCCTGGGTGGTGGAAGATGGAGTCAGTCTCACAGACATAGAAGCAGGTGCAAACTGATTACCTATGGGCGTCGACACAGAAGTTGTGTCTGGCAGATCCTTTACAGTACCCCCCCTTTTATGAGGGGCCACCGGACCCTTTCTAGGTGGACCTGGTTTATTGGGGAAACGAAGGTGGAACCTCCTGAGCAATACCCCAGCGTGAACATCCCGGGCGGGTACCCAAGTCCTCTCCTCAGGCCCGTATCCCCTCTAATGGACCAGGTACTGGAGGGAGCCTTGGACCATCCTGCTGTCCACAATCTTGGCCACCTCGAATTCTACCCCCTCAGGGGTGAGAACAGGGACCGGAGGTTTCCTCGAGGGAGCCAAGGACGGGGAGCAGCGTTTAAGGAGGAAGGCATGAAACACGTTGTGTACTCGAAAAGACGGGGGCAACTCCAGTCGGAAGGAGACAGGGTTAAGGACTTCAATGACCTTGTATGGCCCTACAAACCGGGGAGCAAACTTCTTGGACGGGACTTTAAGGCGCAAATTTTTAGACGATAGCCACACCAGATCCCCGACCACAAACAAGGGGTTAGCAGAACGTCTTCTATCTGCCTGAGTCTTTTGTATGCTCTGGGACTCCTCTAGGTTCTTCTGAACCTGGGCCCAGACTGTGCACAGTTCCCGATGAATGACATCTACCTCGGGATTGTTGGAACTACCAGGTGAAACGGAGGAGAACCGTGGATTAAACCCAAAATTACAGAAAAAGGGGGAGACCCCTGACGAGTTACTGACCGGGTTATTAAGGGAAAATTCGGCGAGGGGAATGAATGAGACCCAATCATATTGACAGTCAGAGATAAAACACCTTAAATATTGTTCTAGAGACTGATTAGTCCTCTCAGTTTGGCCATTAGTTTCAGGATGGAAGGCAGAGGAGAAGGACAGATCAATCTCCAACTTTTTACAGAAGGCTCTCCAAAACAATGAAACAAATTGTACCCCTCTGTCAGAAACAATATTGACAGGGACCCCATGGAGACGCAGGATGTGTTTGACAAACAAGGTAGCTAACGTCTTAGCATTGGGTCGTTTCTAGAGGGGCACAAAGTGGCACATCTCACTGAAGCGGTCTACTACAACCCACACCACCGACTTGCCTTGAGATGGAGGCAAATCGGTGATGAAATCCATGGAGATATGGGTCCAAGGTCTCTGGGGAACGGGCAAAAAACATAGTAAGCCCGCTGGTCAGGACCTGGGAGTCTTGGACCTAGCACAAACTTCACAAGCGGCGACGTAGGCCTTAACGTCTTTGAGCAACCCAGGCCACCAATAGTTTCTGGCAATGAGGTGCTTGGTACCCAGGATGCCTGGATGGCCAGATAGTGCAGAGTCATGATTTTTCCCTAAGTACCCTTAGCCGGAATTGCAGGGGAACAAACAGCTTGTTCTCAGGAAGGTTCCCGGGAGCTGAACCTTGATCAGCCGCAATTTCAGAGACTAAATCAGAATCAATAGAGGAAATGATTATACCTGGAGGCAAAACACAAGCAGGATCTTCCTCCGAAGGAGGGCTGGCCATGAAGCTACGCGACAGTGCATCAGCCTTAATATTTTTAGACCCAGCCCTATAGGTGACCAAAAAGTTGAATCTGGTAAAAAATAACGCCCATCGAGCTTGTCTCGGGTTTAGCCTCCGGGCAGATTCTAGGAAAACCAGATTCTTGTGGTCGGTAAGGACCGTAACCTGGTGCCTAGCCCCCTCCAGGAAGTGGCGCCACTCTTCAAATGCCCATTTAATGGCTAAGAGTTCGCGGTTGCCAATAACATAGTTACTCTCAGTGGGCGAAAACTTCCTGGAGAAGTAGGCACAGGGGCGGAGATGGGTGAGGGACCTGGTACCCTGGGACAGGACAGCCCCCACTCCCACCTCGGACGCGTCAACCTCCACGATAAATGGCTCCATTTGGTTGGGCTGAACCAGCACCGGGGCCGAGATAAAGCACTTCTTAAGGACCTCAAAAGCCTGGACAGCCTCAGGAGGCCAGTGGAGGAGATCAGCACCTTTGCGAGTGAGATCCGTAAGAGGCTTAGCGATGACCGAGAAGTTAGCAATAAATCTCCTGTAATAATTAGCGAACCCCAGGAAGCACTGTAACGCCTTCAGGGAGGCAGGTTGGACCCATTCCGCCACAGCCTGGACCTTGGCGGGGTCCATGCGGAATTCATGAGGAGTGAGGATTTGACCCAAAAACGGTATCTCCTGCACCCCTTAGCAAACAGTTTGTTTTCCCGAAGGGCATGGAGCACCTTCCTGACATGCTCAATGTGGGAGGACCAGTCCTTGGAAAACACAAGTATGTCATCAAGGTACACTACAAGAAATACCCCCAGGTAGTCTCTTAAAACCTCATTTATGAAATTCTGGAAGACCGCGGGAGCATTACACAACCCAAAGGGCATGACGAGGTATTCGAAATGACCTTCGGGCGTGTTAAACGCAGTCTTCCACTCATCCCCCTCTTTGATGCGGATAAGGTTATAAGCCCCCCGTAGATCAAACTTAGAGAACCATTGGGCCCCCTGAACCTGATTGAAGAGATCAGGAATCAAAGGAAGGGGATACTGGTTCCTTACAGTGACCTTATTTAAGTTTCGGTACTGAATGCATGGCCTAAGACCACCATCCTTCTTCCCTACGAAGAAGATGCCAGCACCTACCGGAGAAGTAGAGGGGCGAATGTAACCCTTGGCCAGGCATTCCTGGATATACTCTCTCATGGCCTCACGTTCGGGACAAGAGAGATTAAATATCCTACCCTTAGGGAGCTTAGCTCCTGGTACCAAATCAATTGCGCAATCATATTCTCTATGAGGTGGTAACACTTCGGAGGCCTCTTTAGAGAAAACATCAGCGAAGTCCTGAACAAGCTCAGGTAGAGTGTTCACCTCCTCAGGGAGAGAAATAGAATTAACAGGAAAACATGACGTCATGTATTCATTACCCCAATTAGTTAGATCCCCAGTATTCCAGTCAAACGTGGGATTATGAAACTGCAACCAGGGAAGGCCTAAAAACAAATCGGACGATAATCCCTGCATCACCAGTACAGAGCACTGCTCCAAATGCATGGAGCCCACAAGGAGTTCAAAAACAGGGGTATGCTGTGTAAAATAACCATTAGCAAGAGGAGTGGAGTCGATACCCACTACCGGGACAGGTTTAGGCAAATCAATCAATGGCATAGCTAGAGACATAGCAAATTCCACAGACATAATGTTAGCAGAAGACCCTGAATCCACGAAGGCACTGCCGGTAGCAGACCTACCACCAAAAGAGACCTGAAAGGGAAGCAAGATTTTATTACGTTTCATATTTACGGGAAATACCTGTGCGCCCAAGTGACCTCCCCGATGGTCACTTAGGCGCGGAAGTTCTTCCGGCTGCTTATTCTTACGCCTAGGACAGTTGTTCACTTGATGCTTGTCATCCCCATAGTAGAAGCAGAGACCATTCTTCCTGCGGAACCCTCTACGTTGTTGGGGGGACACGGAGGCCCCGAGTTGCATAGGTACCTCCGAGTCTTCCGTGGAAGAACGAAGCAACGGAACCTCGGGAGGCATCATGGGGGAGTCAGAGGAGAAAACACAAACACGTTCAAGTCGTCGTTCCCTGAGACGTCGGTCAAGTCGTACCGCTAAAGCCATAACCTGATCTAGGGAGTCAGAAGAGGGATAGCTAACTAGCAGGTCTTTCAGGGCGTTCGACAGACCCAATCTAAACTGGCACCTTAAGGCAGGGTCATTCCACCGAGAAGCTACACACCACTTCCTAAAGTCAGAACAATACTCCTCAACAGGTCTCTTACCCTGACGTAAGGTCACCAGCTGACTCTCTGCAAAGGCAGTCTTGTCAGTCTCGTCATAAATGAGCCCGAGAGCAGAAAAGAAAAGATCAAGGGAGGAAAGTTCAGGGGCATCAGGAGCCAAGGAGAAGGCCCATTCTTGGGGCCCGTCCTGGAGCCGGGACTTAATTATACCCACCCGCTGGCTCTCAGAACCAGAGGAGTGGGGCTTTAAGCGAAACAACTCTCCCGAAAGGAGAAAAAAGGAGCAACAAGCGAGGTGAACGAGCCGAGTCAAAGCAGGAGATGAGCGAGGTACAAAAACGCAGAGCAGAAGAGTGGTCAGAAAAGCCAAGGTCAATCACAAGCAGAGGATCAGTAGTTCAAGAAGCTGCAGCAGGGCCAGGAAACCAACAGAGAAGAATCACAAGCAAAGGAGGAACAGGAAAGGCAGGTATAAATAGACAGAGGGCGGGAGCTAGCTCCGTCTGGCCAGGCTGTGATAGGCTCTCCCACTCCTAAGCCTGCCATCCTGAGTGGTGGAAGATGGAGTCAGTCTCACAGACATAGAAGCAGGTGCAGACTGATTACCTATGGGCGTCGACACAGAAGTTGTGTCTGGCAGATCCTTTACAGGCAAGCAAAAGATCTCTGTAGAAGATCCGCCTCCTGCCTCCAATACAACTCCGCCCTTTTTTTCAGTCACTATTTGTCTGCCTTAAATATTTTATGATCTAGCGCCCTATTGTGCACCTGTAATGGCCGGAAGGAGGTGAAGGGAAAGTGAGCCCTAATCTACCCACCGCCCTGTCCCTGCCTACTTGCAACGACCCGCCCTAGGCGACGAGGTACAACTGGGCGGCGGTCCCTACGCTGTCTAAGTGCACAGGAAAACAAACAGGGAACATGCAAGGGAAGGGGCAGTAGCCACGGAACGCCACGAGGAAACGGAGCGGCGAACGGACAGTCAGGACCAGGACGAAGTGAGTACACCCAAGCGGGCAAGGAGAAAGAAGCAAGCCAGGGGCAAAGCAAAGCAGGTCAAGCAGAACTGCAGCAAGGCAGAAGCACGGCAGAAGCAGGCTGGAGCAAGCAGCAGTGGGGCCAGGAATCCAAAAGAATTACAAGCACTGGGGGAGAGAACAGGGCAGGTAATAAAGGACAGGGGGCGGAGCTAACTCCGACAGACCAGGCCGCGATAGGCTCTCCCACTCCTGAGCCTGCCACCCTGGTTGGTGGGAGATGGTGTCAGTCGAACAGGTCTGGCCTCAGGTGTGGATTGATTAATCCCAGGAGTATACCTAGATGAAGTACCTGGCAGATCCCTAACAGTACTCCCCCTTTTATGAGGGGCCACCGGACCCTTACTAAGGGGACCCGGTTTAGTGGGGAAGAGAAGGTGGAACCTCCTGATCAATACCCCAGCGTGAACATCACGGGCAGGAACCCAAGTCCTCTCCTCCGGCCCGTATCCTCTCCAATGGACCAGGTACTGGAGGGAGCCCTGGACCATCCTACTGTCCATAATCTTGGCCACCTCGAATTCCACCCCCTCAGGGGTGAGAACGGGAACAGGAGGTATCCTCGAGGGGGACCAGGACGGGGAGCAGCGTTTAAGGAGGGAGGCATGGAAGACGTCATGTATGCGAAATGATGGGGGGAGCTCCAGACGGAAGGATACAGGGTTGAGGACTTCAATGATCTTATAAGGTCCAATAAATCGGGGAGCAAACTTCCTGGACGGGACCTTAAGGCGCAAGTTCCTGGACGACAACCAGACCAAATCCCCGACGACAAACCGGGGGTTAGCAGAACGTCTACTATCCGCCTGAATCTTTTGTGCGCTCTGGGACGCCTCTAGGTTCTTCTGAACCTGGGCCCAGACAGTGCACAGTTCCCGATGAACATCCTCTACCTCAGGATTATTGGAACAACCAGGGGAGACGGAGGAGAATCTTGGGTTAAACCCGAAATTACAGAAAAACGGGGAGACCCCTGACGAGTTACTGACCCGGTTATTCAAGGAAAATTCAGCAAGGGGAAGGAATGAGACCCAATCGAATTGACAGTCAGAGATGAAACATCTTAAATATTGTTCCAGGGATTGGTTGGTCCTTTCCGTTTGGCCATTAGTTTCGGGATGGAAGGCGGAGGAGAAGGACAGATCAATCTCCAACTTTTTACAAAAAGCTCTCCAAAATAAGGAAACAAATTGTACCCCTCTGTCAGAAACGATATTGACTGGGGCCCCATGGAGACGCAGGATGTGTTTCACAAACAAAGAAGCTAACGTCTTGGCGTTAGGTAGCTTCTTGAGGGGCACAAAGTGGCACATCTTGCTGAAGCGGTCGACTACCACCCACACCACCGACTTGCCCTGAGATGGAGGCAAATCGGTGATAAAATCCATGGAGATATGGGTCCAAGGTCTCTGGGGAATGGGCAAGGAACGTAGTAGGCCCGCAGGTCGGGACCTAGGGGTTTTGGACCTAGCGCAAACCTCACAAGCGGCGACGTAAGCCCTAACGTCTTTAGGCAACCCAGGCCACCAATAGTTTCTGGTAATGAGGTGTTTGGTGCCCAAGATGCCAGGATGACCAGATAGAGCGGAGTCATGGTTTTCCCTGAGTACCCTCAGCCGGTATTGCAGGGGAACAAACAGTTTGTCCCCAGGGACGTTCCCGGGAGCTGCACCCTGATCAGCCGCGATATCAGAAGCTAAATCAGAATCCGTGGCAGAGACGATTATACCAGGGGGTAAAATACAAGCAGGATCCTTCTCAGAAGGAGGATTGGCCATGAAACTACGTGACAGAGCATCAGCCTTAATATTCTTGGACCCAGCCCTATAGGTAACCAAGAAATTAAATCTGGTAAAGAATAGTGCCCACCGAGCTTGTCTAGGATTAAGCCTCCGGGCCGATTCTAGGAAAACCAGATTCTTGTGATCCGTAAGGACCGTTACCTGGTGTCTGGCCCCCTCCAGGAAGTGCCGCCACTCCTCAAAAGCCCATTTAATGGCTAGAAGTTCGCGGTTGCCAATATCATAGTTACTCTCCGTGGGCGAAAACTTCCTAGAGAAGTAAGCACAGGGGCGGAGATGGGTGAGGGAGCTGGTACCCTGGGACAAGACGGCCCCTACTCCCACCTCGGAAGCGTCAACCTCCACAATAAATGGCTCCTCTTGGTTGGGCTGAATCAGCACGGGGGCCGAGATAAAGCACTTCTTGAGGGTCTCAAAGGCCAGGACGGCCTCAGGGGGCCAATGGAGGACATCAGCACCCTTGCGGGTAAGGTCCGTAAGAGGCTTAGCGACGACCGAGAAGTTGGCAATAAATCTCCTGTAATAGTTGGCGAACCCTAAAAAACACTGTAACGCCTTAAGGGAGGCAGGTTGGACCCATTCCGCCACAGCCTGAACCTTGGCAGGGTCCATGCGGAATTCATGAGGAGTGAGGATTTGCCCTAAAAATGGTATCTCCTGTACCCCAAAGACACATTTTTCAGTCTTAGCAAACAGATTATTCTCCCGAAGGACCTGGAGCACCTTCCTGACATGCTCCACGTGGGAGGACCAGTCCTTGGAAAACACCAGTATGTCATCAAGGTACACAACAAGAAAATTACCCAGGTACTCTCTCAGGATTTCATTAATAAAATTCTGGAAGACAGCAGGGGCATTACACAACCCAAAGGGCATGACCAGGTATTCGAAATGACCCTCGGGTGTGTTGAACGCAGTTTTCCACTCATCCCCCTCTTTGATGCGGATAAGGTTATATGCCCCCCGTAGATCGAACTTAGAAAACCATGGGGCTCCCTGAACCTGATTAAAAAGATCCGGAATCAAAGGAAGTGGGTACTGGTTCCTTACGGTGACCTTATTCAGGTTACGATAATCAATGCACGGCCTAAGACCACCATCCTTCTTCCCCACGAAGAAGAAGCCAGCACCTACAGGAGAAGTCGAGGGGCGAATGAAACCCTTGGCCAGGCATTCTTGGATATACACCCTCATGGCTTCACGTTCAGGACATGAAAGATTAAATATCCTACCCTTAGGAAGCTTGGCACCAGGCACCAAATCGATAGCGCAATCGTAATCTCTATGGGGGGGCAACACCTCGGAGGCCTCCTTAGAAAACACATCGGCGAAGTCCTGAACAAACTCAGGAAGCGTGTTTACCTCCTCCCGGGGAGAAATAGAGTTAACAGAAAGACATGACATAAGACATTCATTACCCCATTTGGTGAGATCCCCAGTATTCCAATCAAACGTGGGATTATGCAACTGCAACCAGGGAAGGCCTAAAACCAGATCAGACGATAATCCCTGCATCACCAGTACAGAGCACTGCTCCAAATGCATGGAGCCAACAAGGAGTTCAAAAACAGGAGTATGCTGAGTAAAATAACCATTAGCAAGGGGAGTTGAGTCGATTCCTACTACAGGGATAGGATAAGGTAAATCAATACAAGGCATCTTTAGAGACATAGCAAATTCCGCAGACATGATATTAGCAGATGACCCTGAATCCACGAAAGCACTGCCCGTGGCAGCCCGGCCAGCAAACGAGACCTGAAAGGGAAGCAAAATTTTATTGCGTTTCACATTAACGGGAAATACCTGTGCGCCCAAGTGACCTCCCCGATGATCACTTAGGCGCGGAAGTTTTCCGGCTTCTTATTCTTGCGCCTGGGACAGGTGTTCAGTAGATGCTTGTCGTCCCCACAGTAGAAGCAGAGACCATTCATTCTGCGAAACTCCCTACGTTGTCGAGGGGACATGGAGGCCCCGAGTTGCATAGGTACCTCCGAGTCCTCCGTGGAGGGGCGAGGAGACGGGACCTCGGGGGGGATCGCAGAAAAGTCAGAGGGGAGCACACTGAAGCGTTCTAGCTGACGTTCCCTGAGACGTCGGTCAAGTCGTACTGCTAGGGCCATAACCTGGTCAAGGGAGTCAGACGAGGGGTAGCTAACCAGCAGATCCTTCAGGGCGTCAGATAATCCTAACCTAAACTGGCACCTTAGGGCCGGATCGTTCCACTGAGAAGCTACGCACCACTTCCTAAAATCAGAACAGTATTCCTCAACCGGTCTCCTACCCTGACGTAAGGTCACCAGCTGACTCTCGGCTAAGGCAGTCCTGTCAGTCTCGTCGTAAATGAGTCCGAGGGCAGAGAAAAAAGGGGCGTCAGGAGCCAAGGAGAAGGCCCACTCTTGGGGCCCTTCCTGGAGTCGGGATATGATGATACCCACCTGCTGGTTCTCGGAACCTGAGGAGTGGGGCTTTAGGCGGAAATACAGTCTGCAACTCTCCCGGAAGGAGAGAAACGTCTTACGGTCCCCTGAGAACCGGTCAGGTAACTTGAGGTCGGGTTCTAGAGGTGAGGTGAGGGGTACTACTAAAGCAGCGTCACCCTGATTGACCCTTTGGGCCAGGGCCTGGACCTGTAGGGAGAGGCCCTGCATCTGCTGGGCCAGGGTCTCAAGGGGGTCCATGATAGCGTCAGCGTAGGAGAAATGGTAGACTAGGTAAGGGCTTGTAATTATGTAATGGCCGGAAGGAGGTGAAGGGAAAGTGAGCCCTAATCTACCCACCGCCCTGTCCCTGCCTACTTGCAACGACCCGCCCTAGGCGACGAGGTACAACTGGGCGGCGGTCCCTACGCTGTCTAAGTGCACAGGAAAACAAACAGGGAACATGCAAGGGAAGGGGCAGTAGCCACGGAACGCCACGAGGAAACGGAGCGGCGAACGGACAGTCAGGACCAGGACGAAGTGAGTACACCCAAGCGGGCAAGGAGAAAGAAGCAAGCCAGGGGCAAAGCAAAGCAGGTCAAGCAGAACTGCAGCAAGGCAGAAGCACGGCAGAAGCAGGCTGGAGCAAGCAGCAGTGGGGCCAGGAATCCAAAAGAATTACAAGCACTGGGGGAGAGAACAGGGCAGGTAATAAAGGACAGGGGGCGGAGCTAACTCCGACAGACCAGGCCGCGATAGGCTCTCCCACTCCTGAGCCTGCCACCCTGGTTGGTGGGAGATGGTGTCAGTCGAACAGGTCTGGCCTCAGGTGTGGATTGATTAATCCCAGGAGTATACCTAGATGAAGTACCTGGCAGATCCCTAACAGCACCCTCCTAACATGGCCACGCAGCAAGAAAAATGATTATAACAACCTCCATTATGCACCATCAATCTGATAGGACCCCCACCATCATGTATGAAAGTCGTTGCAAGATGGAGGCCCTAAGAAAATGAGGGTTCATGGTGGTGGTTCTTCTAATCATTCCTGATATTTGTGTGGGCCATATATAATGTATAGAATTGTTATCGGCTATATCATATGGTATTTGGCCGTATTATCTCTGACTCTCCACATCTTTTTTTTATTTATTGTTTTATTTCTCTTTATCTTGGGTTCTAAGGGTCTTATTTTGCTAAATAACCATTTATATATATTTTTTACCGGTAATTTTAATAATTTAGTGCTGTTCAGAGATTGTTGACACTCACATCAATCCCTGTCCCTATAGGGTACGCAATCTAATTTCACTTATTTTACGGTAATTTTAGTTACATTACAATTTGTACTTGAACAAAAATTGTATTAGAAACTACTATACTACACAACATGCTATTTCCAGTCTTATGTTAATGTTTTAACGAATACTAAGCATTTATAATGACTTCTCAGCAGAGATTTTTTTTATTCCTCATTTTCTCTCTTTGTTCATGTTTCATTATATGTCAACTTATCAACACAAAGTGTCATGCAACACAAAATTAACTGAAAACAGCACATACTTCCCTCTTTCAACAGTGTTTGGCAAGAATAATGAGTTTGGTCAGAAACTTGGTGTAGTGTCACAGTTCCATGGAAGGAAATAGGTATTGTGAGTAATCATACCAGCTGACCTTTTTTATTGTTAAAGAGCGCCCTCTCCTGTTCAGTACATGTTATTTCTGCGGTACATGCTAGTACATGCCTGGATGAAACAGTATTATTTCCTTATTAAGATCCCAAAAAAGTCTACAAATTAAGTAGCTAATTTGCATTATATTTTCTTCATTGCTTTATTCCTGTGCAAGATGTCATTCCTGTGCAGAGAAACGGGTCACATTGATATCTAGGGAGGGTGTGACGGAATTGCCAATTACACTCCCTGAACATCACATAAGGATTCATGTCATCATCTGTTCTCTCAGTTGGCTACATAGTATTACATATTAAACCGAGCAAAGAAAGGACCGAGGAGTCTTTAAGTCAAAAAAATATATATAATCTCTTTATTCAACATATTACACTATCAATACAATACGAGTTTCTAAAATGAATCACAAATAAAAGCATGGCCGCCACATGAGTCAAAATATTATTAATCAGAATATAATCATGTGAGTAGGTATGGCTACAAGTAATATATTTAAACTACTTTACAAGTGGGTGAAAGGGATGTAACTTCCAACCATGCAAAGTGCAATTGAGACAGGACTGATATACCAATCATATAGTGTCCACAAAAGGACTGATGCATGTATGAGTACTGAAATACCCGCATATATATAAGAACCCAGACAGCACCAGCAGCAATTAGTACAAAGACCGAAGTACTTAACAAAGTACTAACCCATGTAGCTGAGACTCCACAAATGGCGGCCGGCCCCAACGCGTTTCGGCTTCCGCCTTCGTCCGGGGGTGGCATCTACAAATATGACCCTCCTATTTAAACTAAGATGACGACCAATCAGAAATCGATTGGCCAGGTGAAAGTATTATACTATATACTTACCCCAATCAACTGTGGCGTCATGTCCGCGTTTGTCAATAGACAAACATCACATAGTGTGGGCATCATGTGATACGTGATGGGTGCGCCGCGTGATGATGTCACAGCGGCGCCCTTCATCCTGTGCACATTCAGATGCCGACTCGCAGTGAGTTGCTAAGGACGCCAGCGCATGCGCACTAGATTGGGGTACGTTAATGATAATTCCACCGGATACAGTATATATATACGTGTAACGAAAGATTACACTCCATACAATGAAAACTAAGTATGCAATATTTCTAAATATGTCAATCCCCTAAGCGATCCATAAAAATATGTAATTTGTGATTTTTTATATATACTTTTAGATAGTTTTTTGAAACAACAAAAGAGTCCTTTTGATATACATCACACAATTTACAAGGGAATGCGCAAATAAATTTAAAAACATCACTTTGTATTACAACATATAAAAATTATTCAATAAACAGTAAATGTGGGGTAAACCATATCCACACAAGGTATACCGTATTTAGAAGGCACACATATAAATATTATATGCATACACATATTTTATGTTAAATGTGACATGATGAAATATTAAAACAAATATAAGTAAGTGTAATCATAATACGAAATATAATAGATTTAATAACCTTTAAGTCATTCTAAAATAAGTATTATGCATGTTATGCATGTATAAACAAACGTGCACAAAAGATACATGATAATCTGTTATATACAAAAAGAATATAAAAATAAACATATATTATATGGTGGTAAACAATTATTATCATACTAATACATACATACGTACATAAGGCATATAGCCATATGATCAAGTGAAAAAATATATATATATATATACACATATATTTTTGTGAAATATATAAGGCAATTAATGCTAATATTATGAATACGTAGATATAGAAAAATATATACATATAAGTGACTAAAGTGCAGTAGTGCAGAAATTCATAGAATATAAAATTGTTTATTAAAAATTGCGCATTTCATTACTTTGTTTACACTGTCATATATAGACTATTATAGAAATTGAGAACATATAGATCACAAGTTGCTCGATATATATCTATAAATCATTGTGACACATCGCTTAAGCATGATTTGTTGTCTTTCACTGCAAAGATGATGAATATCGATGGTATTTCATGCACGTATATATCTGATAAACTAGGAAGGAAAGGAACATGTGTGTTAAAATCACAAAAATATTATTACATTACACAAAATGAAAGTTAAAAAATGATGCCACACAAACACATACACAGTGATCAGAGAAACGAAGCATACCCATGCGATTCGTTTAAGCCTCTCGGCTGCATGGTCTTCAAAGTCCAGATCCATTTGCTTTCCAATCTTAACAATTTCTTCATCAAATCTCCACCTCTTATGTTTAGTTCCACATGATCTATTCCTCGTACCTTCAATAACCTGGAATTACAGTTATGATGTTGTTTAAAATGACGTGGAATCGTTTTTAATTTTTCTATTTTATCAACATCATGGACCTCCTTTGCGGATTCAATATCTCGCACATGTTCACGGACTCTAATTCGGAATTCGCGTGTGGTCAATCCTATGTACACTTTGTTACATGGACACATTGCATAGTATACCACCCCGCGTGTAGCACATGTAATGTGCCATACAATTTTAAATGTTTTAATTCTTTCAGAGTCAGTGAACTCTTCTGCGCGTTCGATGTTGGGGCATGAAATGCACCCTCCACAAGGGGAACACCCCCATTTGGGGCCCTTAGTTCCAAAGAATTTCATTCCCTGCGGAACTGGGGTGTAAAAACTTCGGACTAAATGGTCTTTCAGATTTTTAGCACGACGGTAGGTTACAGATGGAAAAGTGGGCAATATTTTATTGAGTATAGGATCGGCTTTCAGGATTGGCCAAAATCTCTTTAAATGGTCTTTCATCTCTTCCCACCGGGAATGGTATGGCGTGATAAACCTCACCTCATTGATTTTATTTACTCGAGTCGATGGTTGTAGGAGTTTATTTCTCTCCATTTCTTGAGCTCTTTTTTTCGCTTTCCTAATGCATCGATTGCTATAGCCCCGATCCATAAACCTATATTCTAAGTCCTTAGCCTGTGTTCTAAAGTCTTCTTCCCTAGAGCACGTACGTTTTAATCTAAGAAATTGGCCTGTGGGGATAGCAGCAATAGTTTGTTTCGGGTGTGCAGAGGTAGCGTGCAGAAGAGAGTTCACAGATGTCTCTTTCCTGAATAGATCAGTTTGGACATCACCATTTTCATCACATTGGATTTTGATGTCCAAAAATTCTACTTGTTTTTTATTACATTTATATGTGAGTTTGATATTCTGATCGTTCAGGTTCAGTTCTGCCATAAATTGTTGCAATTGCTCAAAAGTTCCCTGCCAGATCAAGAAGATATCATCAATGAAGCGGGCCCAAAAAATGACCCGGTTCATTGACGTACCGTGATCTGACAGGAATAAATTTCTCTCCCACAGCCCCAGGAAAAGATTGGCATATGAGGGCGCACAAGATGCCCCCATTGCCGTTCCCTGGAGCTGTAGGTAGAAAGACTCGTTAAACGTAAACACATTGTGTGTCAAAGCAAAATCTAATAATGTACCAAGCAGTTTAATGAGCCCTTCCTCCAAATTACTCATGCTCAGAAAGAAATTGGTAGCTTTAATCCCATCGTGGTGTCTGATGCTGGTATACAGCGATTCAACGTCGCAGGTGACTAACCACATATCGACATCTAGATGGGTGCATTCCAATTTCTGTAGAAGATCTGATGAGTCCCTAATGTAAGAGGGTAAGCATTCCACTAATGGCTTCAGATGATAATCTATAAATCTGCAAATATTTTCTGTAAAGTTACCTTGGCCAGAGATAATCGGTCTTCCTGGTGGAATCTTTATATTTTTGTGGACTTTTGGCAACAGGTACAATGTTGCTACTACAGGTATTGGGACAAGCAGTGCATCATATAAGTTTTTAGTCATAACTCCATCATCCATCGCTTGTTTCAGAATTTTTGCCAATTGTTCACTATATAAGGAAATAGGATTAAATGTTAATTTTTTATAGCATTTTTTATCCCTTAACTGACGATTCGCTTCGTTTTCGTACATTGTCCTCGGCCATACAACAATATTTCCCCCCTTATCGGCGGGTTTATAAATGACATCTCTCAGATTTTTTAATTTACGAAGGCTTTCTCTTTCCTGTTTAGATAGATTATCGTCAACCACCGTTGTCGATATCTTTTCAAATTCTTTGGACACTGTTTTTACGAATGTGTCAATTGCTGGACATAGGAATAAAGGTGGAAATTTTACCGATTTTCTTTTTATACAGTCAGGAATGGCTCTTACCTGTATGTCATCTCGGTTTAATATATTTTGGGAGTACAGTCGCAAGTCATAAGGGAGGATATATATATATTTTGCCAGATGATGCAGCATGCATGCCCTGTATATAGGATTTATTGTATTTTCGTCTGTATTTATTACAGAATTGGGCATCACAATCCCGATGGACTACAAAGCCAGAGAACGTGCCTGGCAGTCCAAAATTGAATCTGTTTTTAATAATGAGTCCGCAGATACGAGCACCAGTGATCAGAGAAACAGTCTAGACATACAAAAGAAACTTAAGAATTTACTCCACAGACGAACAAAAACCTGGTGGAACAGAGCTTTTCTTGAACAATACATACAGAAAGGGTTAATACCTAGGGGGTTGCGTATACAGCTATTTCCCTCCTTCCCTATAGATAATGAGAACTTCATCTCTGATTGGGAAGAAGCCTGTAATATATGCTCAAAAAAGTTTATGAATCTACTTATGGACCTTAATAAAGGAACACTAGAAATACTAGATGGTGAAATTGAGGCACTTCAGGTTGCACTGAAAGATACAACTACACCAGATAATCTCTCACTGTTCAGCCAAGATTTGGATAAACAGTTTGAGATATGGGAAAAGGAGATTCAAGGTATTAAAACCAAAAAACTTCTAAGAGATCAAAATGATGCATCTCAACATAGAGTATATCGTTGGAGACAAAAAGAACGTCAGGGAAACTTGAGCAGATCATCATCCATATCCTCTACTTCACTTCAGAGTGAGAATGAAGCACAACAGTCTCTCACACTTAGCCAAAGGCCAACTAGATCCAAACGTAAATTTGATTATAAAGACAGTGGCTACAATAAGAGAAGAGCTAAAAGGCCTGGTGAGCCTCTGGATCGGAACCCTAAGGTAATCAATTTGTCGGAACATATACTTTCTGTAACAGATATAAATGTGTTAAGTAGAGGTTTGACCTTCTCACCAACTGCATCATTTGATGCATTTACAGCAATAAAAGATCTGAACCTGTTTGCCAGAACCTTGATGTTTAAGAGATGGCACTACAAGGAAGAGGATCAGATTTTTGAAACTATTGAGGAAAGGAATACACTAAGAGATTTAGAAATACTTATGGGCGAACAAGATGACATACAGGTAAGAGCCATTCCTGACTGTATAAAAAGAAAATCGGTAAAATTTCCACCTTTATTCCTATGTCCAGCAATTGACACATTCGTAAAAACAGTGTCCAAAGAATTTGAAAAGATATCGACAACGGTGGTTGACGATAATCTATCTAAACAGGAAAGAGAAAGCCTTCGTAAATTAAAAAATCTGAGAGATGTCATTTATAAACCCGCCGATAAGGGGGGAAATATTGTTGTATGGCCGAGGACAATGTACGAAAACGAAGCGAATCGTCAGTTAAGGGATAAAAAATGCTATAAAAAATTAACATTTAATCCTATTTCCTTATATAGTGAACAATTGGCAAAAATTCTGAAACAAGCGATGGATGATGGAGTTATGACTAAAAACTTATATGATGCACTGCTTGTCCCAATACCTGTAGTAGCAACATTGTACCTGTTGCCAAAAGTCCACAAAAATATAAAGATTCCACCAGGAAGACCGATCATCTCTGGCCAAGGTAACTTTACAGAAAATATTTGCAGATTTATAGATTATCATCTGAAGCCATTAGTGGAATGCTTACCCTCTTACATTAGGGACTCATCAGATCTTCTACAGAAATTGGAATGCACCCATCTAGATGTCGATATGTGGTTAGTCACCTGCGACGTTGAATCGCTGTATACCAGCATCAGACACCACGATGGGATTAAAGCTACCAATTTCTTTCTGAGCATGAGTAATTTGGAGGAAGGGCTCATTAAACTGCTTGGTACATTATTAGATTTTGCTTTGACACACAATGTGTTTACGTTTAACGAGTCTTTCTACCTACAGCTCCAGGGAACGGCAATGGGGGCATCTTGTGCGCCCTCATATGCCAATCTTTTCCTGGGGCTGTGGGAGAGAAATTTATTCCTGTCAGATCACGGTACGTCAATGAACCGGGTCATTTTTTGGGCCCGCTTCATTGATGATATCTTCTTGATCTGGCAGGGAACTTTTGAGCAATTGCAACAATTTATGGCAGAACTGAACCTGAACGATCAGAATATCAAACTCACATATAAATGTAATAAAAAACAAGTAGAATTTTTGGACATCAAAATCCAATGTGATGAAAATGGTGATGTCCAAACTGATCTATTCAGGAAAGAGACATCTGTGAACTCTCTTCTGCACGCTACCTCTGCACACCCGAAACAAACTATTGCTGCTATCCCCACAGGCCAATTTCTTAGATTAAAACGTACGTGCTCTAGGGAAGAAGACTTTAGAACACAGGCTAAGGACTTAGAATATAGGTTTATGGATCGGGGCTATAGCAATCGATGCATTAGGAAAGCGAAAAAAAGAGCTCAAGAAATGGAGAGAAATAAACTCCTACAACCATCGACTCGAGTAAATAAAATCAATGAGGTGAGGTTTATCACGCCATACCATTCCCGGTGGGAAGAGATGAAAGACCATTTAAAGAGATTTTGGCCAATCCTGAAAGCCGATCCTATACTCAATAAAATATTGCCCACTTTTCCATCTGTAACCTACCGTCGTGCTAAAAATCTGAAAGACCATTTAGTCCGAAGTTTTTACACCCCAGTTCCGCAGGGAATGAAATTCTTTGGAACTAAGGGCCCCAAATGGGGGTGTTCCCCTTGTGGAGGGTGCATTTCATGCCCCAACATCGAACGCGCAGAAGAGTTCACTGACTCTGAAAGAATTAAAACATTTAAAATTGTATGGCACATTACATGTGCTACACGCGGGGTGGTATACTATGCAATGTGTCCATGTAACAAAGTGTACATAGGATTGACCACACGCGAATTCCGAATTAGAGTCCGTGAACATGTGCGAGATATTGAATCCGCAAAGGAGGTCCATGATGTTGATAAAATAGAAAAATTAAAAACGATTCCACGTCATTTTAAACAACATCATAACTGTAATTCCAGGTTATTGAAGGTACGAGGAATAGATCATGTGGAACTAAACATAAGAGGTGGAGATTTGATGAAGAAATTGTTAAGATTGGAAAGCAAATGGATCTGGACTTTGAAGACCATGCAGCCGAGAGGCTTAAACGAATCGCATGGGTATGCTTCGTTTCTCTGATCACTGTGTATGTGTTTGTGTGGCATCATTTTTTAACTTTCATTTTGTGTAATGTAATAATATTTTTGTGATTTTAACACACATGTTCCTTTCCTTCCTAGTTTATCAGATATATACGTGCATGAAATACCATCGATATTCATCATCTTTGCAGTGAAAGACAACAAATCATGCTTAAGCGATGTGTCACAATGATTTATAGATATATATCGAGCAACTTGTGATCTATATGTTCTCAATTTCTATAATAGTCTATATATGACAGTGTAAACAAAGTAATGAAATGCGCAATTTTTAATAAACAATTTTATATTCTATGAATTTCTGCACTACTGCACTTTAGTCACTTATATGTATATATTTTTCTATATCTACGTATTCATAATATTAGCATTAATTGCCTTATATATTTCACAAAAATATATGTGTATATATATATATATATTTTTTCACTTGATCATATGGCTATATGCCTTATGTACGTATGTATGTATTAGTATGATAATAATTGTTTACCACCATATAATATATGTTTATTTTTATATTCTTTTTGTATATAACAGATTATCATGTATCTTTTGTGCACGTTTGTTTATACATGCATAACATGCATAATACTTATTTTAGAATGACTTAAAGGTTATTAAATCTATTATATTTCGTATTATGATTACACTTACTTATATTTGTTTTAATATTTCATCATGTCACATTTAACATAAAATATGTGTATGCATATAATATTTATATGTGTGCCTTCTAAATACGGTATACCTTGTGTGGATATGGTTTACCCCACATTTACTGTTTATTGAATAATTTTTATATGTTGTAATACAAAGTGATGTTTTTAAATTTATTTGCGCATTCCCTTGTAAATTGTGTGATGTATATCAAAAGGACTCTTTTGTTGTTTCAAAAAACTATCTAAAAGTATATATAAAAAATCACAAATTACATATTTTTATGGATCGCTTAGGGGATTGACATATTTAGAAATATTGCATACTTAGTTTTCATTGTATGGAGTGTAATCTTTCGTTACACGTATATATATACTGTATCCGGTGGAATTATCATTAACGTACCCCAATCTAGTGCGCATGCGCTGGCGTCCTTAGCAACTCACTGCGAGTCGGCATCTGAATGTGCACAGGATGAAGGGCGCCGCTGTGACATCATCACGCGGCGCACCCATCACGTATCACATGATGCCCACACTATGTGATGTTTGTCTATTGACAAACGCGGACATGACGCCACAGTTGATTGGGGTAAGTATATAGTATAATACTTTCACCTGGCCAATCGATTTCTGATTGGTCGTCATCTTAGTTTAAATAGGAGGGTCATATTTGTAGATGCCACCCCCGGACGAAGGCGGAAGCCGAAACGCGTTGGGGCCGGCCGCCATTTGTGGAGTCTCAGCTACATGGGTTAGTACTTTGTTAAGTACTTCGGTCTTTGTACTAATTGCTGCTGGTGCTGTCTGGGTTCTTATATATATGCGGGTATTTCAGTACTCATACATGCATCAGTCCTTTTGTGGACACTATATGATTGGTATATCAGTCCTGTCTCAATTGCACTTTGCATGGTTGGAAGTTACATCCCTTTCACCCACTTGTAAAGTAGTTTAAATATATTACTTGTAGCCATACCTACTCACATGATTATATTCTGATTAATAATATTTTGACTCATGTGGCGGCCATGCTTTTATTTGTGATTCATTTTAGAAACTCGTATTGTATTGATAGTGTAATATGTTGAATAAAGAGATTATATATATTTTTTTGACTTAAAGACTCCTCGGTCCTTTCTTTGCTCGGTTTAATATATTTTGGGAGTACAGTCGCAAGTCATAAGGGAGGATATATATATATTTTGCCAGATGATGCAGCATGCATGCCCTGTATATAGGATTTATAGTATTACATATGTAGCTAAGTCAGATTGAAGTGTACATGCTGTGAGCATAGTGCATGTGATGCTCAGATAAATATTGGGCAATATTGGACATTTTTTGTCCAGCATTATGTAGCCATAGGCACTTCATGTGCCTCAGTACTACACCGTATTGTGCAGGTATTCCAGCAGGCGTGGCAGGTTGCGCTAGACGTGGCGTATGGTATCTGGGATGGCAGATGACACCAGACGTGGTGTATTCCAGCAGGCCAGGCAAGGCACGGCTCCGATACTTGCCGTCGCAAGGTAAGGAATGGCAGTGATCCGCGACCACGGCCGTGACATGATGTTTTCTGATTAGGGTCGTTCACTTTTCCTTTTTTTATCCATCCGGCCCAAAAGACTGTGACGACTTATTTCAGCCACAACTTGCAGAATTTGACACGCAAACATTTTGGTTTCTCGCTTCTCCAGCATCCTCCCCACCTATACCCCATCCTCTAAACAAACTCGTAATCCACATTGCCCCAGATGGAAATAACGATCCCTCAGTGCTCGACAGAACAAAAGTTCCCCTCAGTAACCATGCCCCCTTTGTGCCCCCACACAGTAATAATGCCCCCTTTGTGCCCTGCCGATAGCGCCACAAACACACAACACCCTGTAGATATCGCCACACACAGCCCCCTGTAGATGGCGCTACACACACAGCCCACTGTATACAGTGCCACACACAGCCCACTGTAGATGATAGTTGTAGTGTCCATGGCCGCAGGCCTTCGGGTTTACTCACCTCCTGACGCCCGCAGCCATGGATCTGTGAGCGCTGGTCACCATATCCTTCCCAGGAGACGCCAGTGCTCACTTCCGCTCCGGTCCGTTGTGTCCCGTAGGGTGCACACGCGCTCGTGCCCTCTCTTAAAGGGCCAGCGCGCGCACATGAAGAAAATCATCATCAACACACATCATTTCCTGGACTATAAGAAGGCCCCAGCCCGTCTGATCCTTGCCTGAGCATTGTTAGTATATCCCAAGTCTGTCTTGCAAATGGTCCCTTAGTGTTTCCCATTCCAGTTGTTACCCGTGCCCTGTTACCTGTTCCTGTATCACGTGCAGTGTTCTTGTTCCAGTGCCTACTAGTTGGAGTCGTTTTTACTGCACCTGTGTCATTCGCCACGTCCTCTGTCATCTGCCACGTCCAGAGGGATTCGCCACGTCTGGAGCAACCTGCGGCACCTGCTGTCATTCACCACCTCTGGAGTTACCTGATGCACCCACCTCCATCCGTGCCAGAGCTGCGGCCACTGTCTGGACTATCCAAGTACCCTTGTGCGGGACTTTGTATTGCTGGGGTTCCCTGTTGTTTGGCCAGCTGCCTCCATGCTATGGCGGTGCGGCCTAGTGGGTCCACATACCCACAGATCGTGACAATAGTGCCACACAGCCCTCCACCTGTATAGTGTCATACAGCCCTCCCTCCCTGTATAGTGCCACACAGCCTACCGTAGTAGATAGTGCCACACTGCCCTCCAATATAGTGCCACACAACCGTCCTCCCTGTAGATAGTGCCACACAGCACCCCCTTGTAGATGGTGCCGCACTTCAATCACCCCCTGTTTTAGATACACAGCCCCCCAGAATTTTTTTTTTTTACCTAACCAGCCCCGTTCCCGCAACTGACCGAGCGCTCCACAACCTCCAGACAGGACAGATGCATAGGCCAGCGTGATGCAGGGAGACTGTTCCAGCGTCTTGCAGCCTATAGTATTCAATTGTATCTGCATCCGAGGTACGCAGATACAAGTGAATGTGGCAGTCACTAGCACTAGGGCACCCCCCGATGCTAGCGTGCATGATGGGGCTAATGCTGCCCGGTCCATAAATGTTATGTGCCGGGCGGTGTGGGCTATAGTGGGCAGGGGGCCCTGGGCAATTGCCAGTTTGTCCGTCCTCCTAACACCGGCACTGCCGGGCCCTTCAGAAATGCAAGGGAAGGGGTGCCAGCGCAGCGTCCCCTTCCTCTTGCTGGAGTGATGTGCCCTCACACACCCCAAAGGCCGGCCCTGCGCCTAGTTGTCAATTTAGGCTAAATTCACACAGCAGCCGGTGTTTATGTGTGACTTGAGTGTTTGAAACGGCTCTGCCAAACCTACAGCCAGATGTATAAAGCCGAATGCCTATATACACAGTCGAGTCACATTATTATGACCACCTCCTACTTTCGACGTCGGCAGCACTTAGCCCATGAAGGAAGTGAGGTGTCGTGATTTGGCTTGGTGGGTATATAAGGTGCGCGATAGGCTGTCTGAACACATATCACTCGTTGTTGCCATGGGTAAAAGGGGCAATTTATCAGAATTGCAAAAAAGGGATAATTATTGGCTTTTGGGCCAAAGGTGGCAGTATTTCTCAAACGGCACAGTTTGTGAACTGTTCGCGTGCTGCTGTTGTGAAAGTGTATTGTAAGTGGACAAATGGCACCATTGGGAATAACCGACGTGGAAACTGCGGAACACCACGACACGCTAATGTGGAGCAGTTTACAGTGCAAATCAACCAGGGGCTACCAGATGTGTGTCTAAAACAACAGTTCAGCGAACCCTACTACGTATGGGGCTGCAAAGCAAATGGATGGTCACTGCTAACACAGGTGCATCGGAAAAAAGGGCTTCAATTTGCACGGCAGTATCGGATTTGGACCACGGATGATTGGCACAGGGTTGCCTTCTCCGATGAGTCATGTTTTCTGCTTCAACAAACAGATGGATGTTGGCGTGTCAGGCGAGAAACATCAGAGAACAAACACCCTGCAACTATTGCTGGAAGAACACAAGCTGGTGGCAACAGCATTATGGTCAGGCAAATTTTTTCATGCCATTCTCTGGACCCACTAATCCATGTGGAAGGCACTCTGAACCGATTGGATATGAATCCAATGTTGCAGATCACGTCCACCCATACGGCTAGACAGTGTCCGACAGTGGTTGGAATAGCACGATCAAGACTTCCAAGTACTTCCCTGGCCCACTAATTCGCCAGACTTGAACCCAATTGAGCATCTGTGGGACCACCTCGATCCTCTTGTTCGCTCTATGGATCCTCCCCCACGCACTGTCCGGCAAATGTGGGATGCACTTCAGTCAGCATGACTCCAGATACCCAAGACAACCTACCAGCACATTATTGAGTCACTCCCAGCCATCTAGCTGCTGCCCGTTCTGCACATGGCAGTTACTCTGGATATTAGATGGTGCTCATAATAATATGATTCCACTGTGTAGTTTCATACAGTGTCGGGCTGGAATTCCTTTGGCCCACCAGAGGAAAATATATATATATATATATATATATATATATATATATATACACACAAACAGAAATAAGCAGCACTCAATATTCAAATCCAAGATGGTAATGGGTGTAGGTGGGTAATCCTGATCCAGGGAATATAGATAAATGTAGAAGAAATCCCACAGCACTCCAAAGTAGTAAGAAAAGTGGTTTATTCAGTCAAGACAAGCTGCAACGTTTCCATCCTGCTATGGGACATTTTTAACCCGTTAGTGACCGCCCCATAGTGTTTTTACGTCCGTCACTAACGGGCTTTATTCCGATGCAATAGACTTTTTACGTCTCTGCATCAGAATAAATAAACAGAGCAGGGAGCTGTCAAATCTCCCTGCTCTCAGCTGCCAGAGGTAGCTGATGGCTGGGGGCGTCCCTGCTCGAACGTGTGAGATCGATATTAGTATCGATCTCACCCGTTTAACCCTTCAGATGCGGTGCTCAATAGCGTGCACCACATCTGATTGGTTTTGGAGAGAGGGAGCTCCCTCTCATCCCACTGACACCCGGCGATAAAATCGCCGAGTGTCTGTGTCTCCGATGGCAGCCCGGGGCCTAATAAAGGCCCCCAGGTCTGCCTGTAGTGAATGCCTGCTAGATCATGCCTCTGGCATGACCTAGCAGATGCCTGTCCGTTTTACACTTCCTCAAGGGGAAGCATACGTGGTGAAACGGTTTATACGGCGGATCAGACACTTTTCTACTCTCTGTTGCTACTAATGGGTAAGTCCATGATTTGACAAGCTAACCGTGTTCAATGCACTGTCTTTTGTAACACATTTCTGAAATAGAAGTCTGTCTAACATATTCACATGTTTGCCCATAGACTATAGTTACCAACAATATATTGTGTGCGGTCTCCGTCTATTAAACTAGAGTCATATCTTTCTGTTGATTTTAACTTGTATGGTGTATGTTTAATAAAATTCAAAACTTTTATATATATACATTGACGTCAAAGGCTCTCAATTGTTTCTCTGTGTTATATAGATTAGTACATGGAGCCGCCTAGATGATATGGGGGGACAGTGGTGGTTTAAACAGTCTCCAGCCTCTACTATAATTTTGTTTGGAGTCTACATATTGTTACAAATTTGGTATAGTTGCAATCGCAACAACCCAATGAATAAAAGTTATTGTGTTATTTATACCACACGGTAAACTGCATAAATTTAGGACGCAAAAAAGTATGGCGAAATTGCTGTTTTTTTTTCTATCCCCCCCAACAAAAAGTTAATAAAAGTTAATTAATAAATTCTATGTACCCCAAAATGGTGCTATTAAAAATTACAACTTGTCCCACAAAAGACAAGACCTTATCTAGCTATGTCGACGCAAAAATAAAAAGGTTATAGCTCTTTGAATGAGACAATGGAAATTCATAAAAAATGGCTTGGTCATTAAGGTCTAAAATAGGCTGGTTATTAAGGAGTTAAAGCATGCTTGAAAAAGGTCTCATAGCAGGACGGAAACGTTGCAGCTTGTGTTGTTTGTTATATCGTAACTAAATATCTGTGTGTGTGTGAACAGCCACTAAGATCCCTCTTTAAGATATTAATATTAGGCCTCATTTACACGAGCGTAATATACGTGCGTGCGACGCGCGTGCTTTTCACGCGTGTCGTACGCACCTATATTACTCTATGGGGCAGTTTAGACGATGCGTGAATTTTGCGCAGCGTGAGTGCGTTGCGTAAAACTCACGACATGTTCTATAATCGTGCGTTTTTCACGCAACACGCACCCATTGAAGTCAATGGGTGCGTGAAAACAACGCATGCCACACGGACGCTACTGCGTTGCATGCGCGAAAATCACGCAAGAGCTGTCAAAAGGATGAATGTAAACAGAAAAGCACCACGTGCTTTTCTGGTTACAAACATCCAAACGGAGTGTCAAATTAGAGATGAGCGCACCGAACTTCACCGGGTTCGGCCGAACTCGTTTTGACCGAACCCGGCAAAAAATGTTCGGGTACGCGACGGCAGGAGACAGTCACTGTCCACGGTGCTGAAAGAGTTAAACTGGTTCAGCACCATGGACAGTGACTTCCGATCACAATATACATATACGTGTAAAAAAAACAAGAGGTTCTGACTTACCGATAACTCCCCTGCTTCTTCCTCCAGTCCGACCTCCCGGGATGACAATTCAGTCCAAGTGACAGCTGCAGCCAATCACAGGCCAAGCACAGCCTGCAGCCAATCACAGGCTGCAGCGGTCTCATGGACTGCCGCGTCATCCTGGGAGGTGGGGCCGGATGACAAGAGAGGGACGCGTCACCAAGGCAACGGCCGGGAGACCGGACTGGAGAAAGCAGGAAGTTCATGGTAAGTATGAACGTCTTTTTTTGATTCACAGGTTGGTGTATATTGTGATCGGAACTCACTGTCGAGGGTGCTGAAAGAGTTACTGCCGATCAGTTAGCTCTTTCAGCACCTTGGACAGTGACGGGCGTCGACTAGCCTCATCTCTATGATGGCGGCTGCGCGAAAATCACGCAGCCGCGCATCATACACGGATGACACACGGAGCTGTCAAATGCCTTTTGCGCGCGCAAAACGCAGCGTTTTTTGCGCGCGCAAAACGCACACGCTCGTGTAAATCAGGCCTTATTCTGTTAAATGCTGCAGAAATTTCTGCAACTGAAAATCAGTTCTATACTTCTGAATAGGATTGTTTCTGCAGCATGTGCATGGATTTCTGAAAACCCCATTCAGGTAAATAAGGCTTCGTTCACATCTGCGTTGGGATTCCGTTCACATCTGCGTTGGGACTCCGTTCATGGGTTATGTCAGACCTTTCCGTCAGGGGATCCATGAACGGAATGCAAACTGAAACAAACGGAAACCACAGGTTTCCGTTTGCATCACCGTTTGTTTCAGTTTAGATTCTGTTCATGGATTCCCCTGATGGAAAGGTCCGACGGAACCCATGAACGGATCGCCAACGCAGATGTGAACGAAGCCTAAGACAGACAGAAATTTCTGCAACAAATCTTCTGTGTGTGAATATACCCTAAGACTAGATTCACACGTATTTTTAGGCTGGGTTCACACGACCTATTTTCAGGCGTAAACGAGGCGTATTATGCCTCGATTTACGCCCGAAAATATGGCTCCAATAAGTCGGCAAACATCTGCCCATTCATTTGAATGGGTTTGCCGACGTACTGTGCCGACGACCTGTAATTTACGCGTCGTCGTTTGACAGCTGTCAAACGACGACGCGTAAATTAACTGCCTCGGCAAAGAAGTGCAGGACACTTCTTTGCAACGTAATTTGAGCCATTCTTCATTGAACTCAATGAAGAGCAGCTCAAGATTTACGAGCGTCACAGACGCCTCGCATAATACGAGGAGGAGCATTTACGTGTGAAACAAGGCAGCTGTTTTCTCTTGAAAACAGTCTGTCTTTTCACACGTAAATGCCTGCTATCGTGTGCACATACCCTTATGCCACGGATTTGGCCTCAGCGATTGTTACATACAGATTTTGATGTGATTTTTTGCATCGCAAAGAGTTACATTTGCTGTGAAAATCTTTTGCTTTTGCCCAACATTATGAGTATGCGGAGGATTTGAAATAAAATCTGCACACATTTTTTCCAGTACGTGTGGATGAGGCAATTCGGCTACGTTGCAACGTCTAAGCCACTCACACACTGGACACGTACTACATACACCACTCACACACTGACACAACTTACACACTAGACACATACCACAAACACCACTCACACACCGGACACATGCCGCATACGCCGCTCACACTGGACACATACGCAACTCAAACACTGGACACATACCGCATACACCACCGACACATACGCAGTGGTGGATTAAGTGTACCATGGGCCCTGGGCTGTTGACACAACATGGGCCCCCTCCTTCTCCCTTACACGCAATGCAACCCCCCAGCCCCTTTTGCCCATGGGAGACGCCTAAACAACGCTTTTCTTCTTTGAACTTTTATTAAAACTTTAAAACAAGCAATCTTATTAATAATTTTTTTCAAATGTAAAACCGTAGTGTATGAACTTAGATGTGATGAATAACCTCTCGATCCTGCTTGTCAGAGACACACAGGACCTGCTGTCACTGAACCCATCAGTACCGCTGACCTGACGGACACAGGTTTTAGTGCTAGATACAGCTGCTTTGTATACAAAGCAGCTGTATCTCAAAAAGTCGTTTTTAAAAGGTGTACATAACCTTTAACACATCAAATTAAAAAAAAAAAAAAATTGACTGCGCTATTGATTCCGCCCAAAAAACGGAAACCTTACAGAATGGAGACATACAGAAACCATTTGCAACAGAAACATTACCATTGAAATCAATGGTAATGCAAATGGAAGCTACAGTCTGTGCAATAACAGGTCTGTGATGCCCATAGATGTCCGGGGCTGCACACGCGCTACACTGAACGCACCAGCGTGTCTACCCTCCGTTGATGAGTTCATCTGACGGAAAGGTCTAACCCATCAACGGAAACCCAACACTGATGTAAAAACACCCTAAGGTCTTATTCACACGACGTTAATGTTAAACGTCTGTGTGACAGCCGTTGAAACAACGGCCGTCACATGAACCTATATAATTCAATGTGGCTGTTCACAGGGCCGTTGTTTAAAGGGGGCCGTGTAAAGGGTCCGTGAGAAAATAGGGCATGTCCTATTTTTTCATGCTTCATGCATTCCTCCATAGACTCTAGTCTATGGGGGATACGTGATATCGCATCCTGCAGCGCAGAGCACGGATGTACCTTGGACGTGAAAAACTGCAGTGTGAATCTGGCTTTACTGTAAGAATAATGCAGTCAATTCAGAAGGCGGTGTGCAGAGAACTGCATCACTGATTTCTAGCGCGTGCAGGAATGTTGCAAGACCCAAAGCATATATCCCCCTCTCACATAAAAAAATTATCTATATACATATACAGTTATTTAATCATACCACTATACCAGATTAAATGTTACCTGCATACTGTTACTGAACACAACTCACTATTATAAGACCAATATTACCAATAATAACACAATATAAGGTCCAAATAATACCACCACACCATAATCACAGAGTGACTAAATAATATCCCCATACAGTTACTAAATAATACAACCACACCATAACCACCTGGTGACTGAATAATTCCCCCATACTGTTACTGAATAATACCACCACACCATAACCACATAGTGACTAAATAATACCCCCATACTGTTACTGAATAATACCACCACACCATAACCACATAGTGACTAAATAATACCCCCATACTGTTACTGAATAATACCACCACACCATAACCACATAGTGACTAAATAATACCCCCATACTGTTACTGAATAATACCACTATACAGTAATGTTACTGAATAATACCACCACACCATAACCACATAGTGACTAAATAATACCCCCATACTGTTACTGAATAATACCACTATACAGTAATGTTACTGAATAATACCACCACACCATAACCACATAGTGACTAAATAATACCCCCATACTGTTACTGAATAATACCACTATACAGTAATGTTACTGAATAATACCACCAAACCATAACCACAGTGACTGAATATCACCACCATACTGTTACTGAACAATACCGCCACACCATAACCACATAGTGACTGAATAATACCGCCATACTGTTACTGAATAATACCTCCACATCATAACCGCATAGTGACTGTATAATACGCCCATACTGTTACTGTTACTGGTAATAATGATCCCTCATTGCTCGACACAATAAAAGTTCCCCAGCAGTAACCGTGCCCCCTTTGTGCCTCCACAGTAATAATGCCCCCTTTGTGCCCCCTGTTAATAGCGCCGCACACAGCCCCCTGTAGATAGCGCTACAGTCCCTCACCTTATATATAGTGCCACACAGCCCCCCTTGTATATAGTGCCACACAGCCCCCCCCTTTTGTATATAGTGCCACATGGCCCCCTTCCTTGTATATAGTGCCACACAGCCACCCTTCCCTTGTATATAGTGCCACACAGCCCCCGCCCTTATAGATAGTGCCACACAGCCCCCCTTAGTAGATAGTGCCACACACAGGCCCCTGTAGATTGCACCACACACAGGCCCCTATAGATTTTGCCACACACAGGCCCCTGTAGATAGCGCCACACACAGACCTCTGTAGATATCGCCACACAGCCCCCCTTGTATATAGTGCCACACAGCTCCCCCTTTGTGTATAGTGTCACACAGCCTCCCCTTGTATATAGTGCCACACAGCTCCCTCTTGTGTATAGTGCCACACAGTTCCCCTTGTGTATAGTGCCACACAGCTCCCCCTTGTGTATAGTGCCACACAGCTCCCCCTTGTGTATAGTGCCACACAGCCCCTTGTGTATAAAACCACACAGCTTCCCTTGTATATAGTGCCACACAGCCCTCCCCTTGTATATAGACGGACGCTGCGCTGCACAGCCTCCGATGGGACGTTTGCGCAGATCAGCGTGATGCAGTGATGCAGATTCCAGTGAATGTGGCTGTCGCTAGAACCGGGCCCCCTCCGATGCTAGCAACGCCACCGGGCATGAGGGGGCCTGTGCCGCCTGGCCCATAAATGTTCTGGGTGGGGCAACGCAAGCCCCCTTATGCCTCGGGCCCCGTAGCAGCAGCGGGCCCTAAAAGGCAATTTTTTTAATTATGTGCAGTTCGGATGGCCATGGGTCCCCTGGGAGCCCTAGGCGGCCACCAGAACCGCCCTTATGAGGATCCGCCACTGCAAATACGCCACTCACACACAGGACACGTACTGCACTCGCCTCACACACTGGACACGCACCACATACACCACACACACACACTGGACACGCACTGCATATGCCACACACACTCTGGACATGCACCGCATATGCCCCCCACACACACTGGACACGCACAGCATATGCCACACACACACTGGACATGCACCGCATACGCCACACAGTGGACACGCACCGCATGCGCCACACAATGGACAAGCACCGCATACGCCACACACACACACTGGACACGCACCGCATACGCCACACACACTCTGGACATGCACCGCATATGCCCCCCACACACACTGGACACGCACAGCATATGCCACACACACACTGGACATGCACCGCATACGCCACACAGTGGACACGCACCGCATGCGCCACACAATGGACAAGCACCGCATACGCCACACAGTGGACACGCACCACATACGCCACACACTGGACACGCGCCACATACGCCACACACTGGACACACACCGCATACGCCACACACTGGACACACACCGCATACGCCACAGACAGTGGACACGCAACGGATATGCCACACACCCTGGACTCGCCCCGCATACGCCACACACCAAATACGCCAAACACACCAGACAAGCACCGCATGCGCCACACACTGGACATGCATCGCATACGCCGCACACACACTAGACATATACCGCATACAGTTTTAAACACCAGCCACCAGAGGAAGCAGCCAATGTAAATCAATTTTGGAATGCAGCGATGAAAACATTTTTTTTTTAAATTTAAAACAAACATGAATCATAAGGGAGAGAAAGAATAAAGGACAGATACTACTTCTCCCCTACTTGAATCCACTCCTGGTTTTGGCTTCAAAAACTAGATTAAAACATCTGATCAAAACTTGCACTTGTGAATACACCCTAATTTAGGCCTCATGCACATGGCCGTGCCCGTAATCATGGCCCGCGATTGTGGGCACGGCCCATAAAACGAAAAGTAGGACATGCTCCAGAATTCCCGGCACGGTTCTACGGCACGGACACCCTTCCGTAGCGGTACGGAAAGGTGTCCGCACCCAATAGAACCGGGCGGGTCGGTAATTGCGGACCGTATTGCGGTCCGCAATTATGGAGATTTTTCACGGTCGTGTGCATGGGGCCTAAAAGGTGTTGTCCTGAATTTAAAAAAAAACAAACAAACATGGCTGCTTTTTTTTATTCAAAAGCAGTGTCACACCTGTCCACAGGTTGTTTGGGGTATTGCAGTATTTACTACAATGTATCTGAGCTGCAATACCAGACCCGAACAGTGGACAGGTGTGGCAATGTTTTTAGAACAAAGCAGCCATGAGATAGCTAGATTAGATAGATAGATAGATAGATAGATACATACATATGAGATATAGATATGAGATAGATAGATAGATAGATAGATAGATAGATAGATAGATAGATAGATATGAGATAGATAGATAGATAGATAGATAGATAGATAGATATGAGATAGATAGATAGATAGATAGATAAATAAATCAACAGATGTGTTCAGATTTGGGATACATGCACAATCAATCTCTGCTTTATTTGTAGGAGCCTTTCCACACATAGCTGCAATAAAGAACTACAAATAATGGAAAGAGATTGATACCAAATATTATGAAAATGTTTACAATATGTTTCACCCGAAAGAGGGTCAATTTCATGGAAAATTAGATAATTTGTTGCCGAGTTCATAGATTCCGTCATACCAGAGAATGCATGTAGACAAAGTTTGTCCTAACAGACTTCCTGTAGCTGGAAGCAGTCACATGACCAGGGGTGCTGGAACGCACGAAGTTGAGAGTACGGTGAGAGAAAGGAGACAGATGAGTGCTGCGTTCTGAGCACTTTCTAGCCGGTGTGAGTGTAAGCAGGGTTTAATAAAGCTTCACATGGCTCACTGCTGTACAGCTGGACGATAGAAAAGCGGGGCTAGATCCCATTCACCTGACATAGTATTCCCTCCTTCACGAGCTGAATGTATCATGTGGCTGTAGCCTCTTTTGTGTGCGTGCCAATGGGACTGTATGTGTTATTATAGACATAGGGACCACGCTTACAGTAAGTGGGAGCAGTGTAATAGAAACTTCAATTCCCTGCAGCTCCCTGGTTTGCAGACGTAGGTTTATCAATGAGTGATCCAGTTCGTGTAGCAGATGGTCCACTCCATATTGTTGAGGCACACATTTATTTTCCCAAATAAGCCATATATCTTTAGTCTTCCGTTGACTTTTCCTGTATATTGTAGCACATACTTTTTTTCCCCGCTATTGAATTGTTTCTAGAAATGTATGCCAGTAAGGCTGGGTTCACACACCCTATTTACGGACGTAATTCGGGCGTTTTAGCCCCGAATTCCGTCCGAAAATACGGCTCCAAAGCGCCGGCAAACATCTGCCCATTCATATGAATGGGTTTTACGATATTCTGTGCCGATGGTCATTTTTTTTACGCCCCGCTGTCAAAAGACAGCGCGTAAAAAAGACGCCCTCGTCAAAGAAGTGCCTGTCACTTCTTCAGACGTAAATGGAGCCGTTTTCCATGGACTCCATGGAAAAACCGCTCCAATTACGTCCGTAATGGACGCAGCGAAAAGCGCCTGCACATGCCATTACGGCTGAAATTCCGGAGCTGTTTTCTCAAAACAGCTCGATAATTTCAGCCGTAACGGATGCTGCCATGTGAACATACCCTAAGAGGTTTTTGGCGTATGTTTGGCTCACAGGAGAATCGGTACGTTTGGGTGAAGCCAATAAATGTGTCGTGTAAAGACGTGGATACCTATGGCGTGATTACCACCCCCAGCTTAAAAAAAAACGATTTTATTTTGAGCACGGGACAGAAGCTTTATTTTATTTTGGGTCGCCTGGGAATTTATCGCTGGTAACCCTCTGCTTAGTAGACCCTAAAGACACACTTACATGGCCGTATATCATTCAAAAAGGCTGTAGTCACAGATGTTTATTTTATTTTTTTCTAGAGTGGGTTAAAAAAGTGGGAGATGTCTCCTCTTTATACTTTGAACTCCGAGCTTTGGCAAAAAAAAGAAATAAAAAAAAAAAAAGCCAGCAAATGGCCTTATTTACACAGTGCAGCTTTGATGCAGTTTTTTTTTTTTGCGGTTTCATTAGCCAAAACCAGGGCAGGATGATAAAGGAGGAGAAGTATAAAGTAAAGATTTATTCTTCTCATTTTTGCATCCAGCCCCAATTTTGGCTAAAGAAAATACTTTAAAAAAACAACAACACTTAGGCCCTGTTCAGACGGAGTATTTTGACAAGCTTATTGGAGCAGAAACCGCTCCGCAAAACTCGTCAAAAACCAGCCGAAAATGCCTCCCATTGATTTCCATGGGAGGCGGGGGTGGTTTTCTCCCGCAAGCGGTAAAACCGCCTCGCGGGACAAAGAAGGATCATGCCCTATCTTCGCGCGTTTACGCCTCTGACCTCCCATTGACATCAATGTGAGGCTGAGTGAACGTATTTCGCTGAGTTTTTTGCCCGTAGCACTCAACGGACGTGAGCGAAAAACACGGCAAATGACGTGCAGGAAGGACAAAATCTGCCTCAAAATCCCAAATGGAATATTGAGGCAGAATTTTCCTCCTGCAAAACTCTGTGTGAACGAGGCCTAAGAGTTTTTTTGCAGGCAGAAAAGATGGAATTTTGAGACAGATTTTGATCTGCCTGCACGCCGTTTGCCGCGTTTTTCGCTACGTTTTCCTCTTTGAAATCAGTGGCTCTGCGTGCTGTTCGTGGATTACGCTCGTGTGAATGAGGCCTAAGGCCGGATTCACACGAGCATGTTCAGTCCGTGATATACGGTCCATATGTCAGCCATCTTTCCCGGACTGAACACAGTGCAGGGAGCCGGGCTCCTAGCATCATAGTGATGTACGACGCTAGGAGTCCCTGCATCGCTGCGGGACAACTGTCCCGTACTGTAATCATGTTTTCAGTATGGGACAGTAGTTCCACGGACAGGCAGGGACTCCTAGCGTCGTACATAAGTATGATGCTAGGAGTCCGGCTCCCTGCAGTGTGGTCAGTCCGGGAAATGCGGCCGACATACGGACCGAACACGCTCGTGTGAATCTGGCCTGGATCTAAGCTGTGTGAATAATGCCCTACAAAATGCAATTTACATCCTGTGAAAAAAAATGTTGTGTGTGAACATGGCCAGACAGATACTATACGTCTGCGTAAGCGCTGTAGAATTTTCTGTGTGCCTATTCCACAGCATTTTTGTAAGGCCTTATTCACACGAGCGTGTTAAACGTCCCTGGGACGGCTGTTGAAACAGCGGCCGTCCCACGGACCTATCTAATTCAATGTGGCCGTTCACACAGCCGTTGTTTCAACGGACCGTGTGAAGGGTTCGTGGGAAAATAGGACATGTCCTATCTTTTCACGCATCACGCATCCCTCCATAGACTCATCTATGGGGGATGCGAGACATCGCGTCCCGCAGCGCCGAGCTTGGATGCTCTGTCGTTTTTCACGTCCGAGGTGCGCAATTCTCGTGTAAATAAGGCCTAAGAAAAATTGAGAAGCTGCAGCTTAAGAATCGGTACCGCAGGTGAATTTCCACACGGTTTTTTTTGCAGATTTTTTCCGCAGCATGTGGATAAAATTTGTTCACATCTCATCCACTTTGCTGCGACTGTAACACGCTGCAGAATTTACACATAGAAAATCCGGTCGCAAAGTCCTCAGCTCTTACGCCATATGTAGGACGCAGCCCAATAGTTACAAAAAAAGCCGTGTATTACAGTAGCAGCAGAGGGGATGAGATCTGAACAAATCTTATCCACGCGCTGCATAAAAAAAGCTGAAAAAAGTTCATAAATTGACCTGCGGTTGCAATTTTTGCTGGGGAAAAGCTTTGATTCTGCTGTAAGAATGGCACTTGCTCCCCAGGCGTTGTCATGGAAACACTTTGTTATGTTGTCCATCCAGGCTATTCTCCTGGGATGACGTTCCTTCCCGTGTGACTTCTGCTGCCCATATGACCGCTGCTGAGTCAGTCGGGCTGAAACGTCATTCCAGGAGGCTGGACTGCAGGGACAACAGAGGAATGCGTTGCCATAACAATGGGGAATGTGGTAAGTATAAACTTTTTTTTTTTTAATCACTGCTTTTCGCAGCGGACATTTCGCCTGAAAAACTGCACCACAATTTTGGTGCGCTTTTTCAGGCGGAATTCCCTACAGGTTCCAAGACGGATACACTGTGTTCTTTTATTCTGCGTATCCGCCCTGTTTGAAGATGGCCCTATATTTATCTAATCGCTTCTATTCCGTTCCCCCACCGTTGGTCTTGTGCGTCTCACTCTCCTCCTACTGCCATTTGCTGGTTGCAGTGGTAAAATTCTGTGCATAGCGACCTCACCAGGATCCAGTTTAATACCTGGAAACCCATTTAAACGATTTTCAAGCACTGGGTTTTCTGCCTTATCTGAGGGCAACATAAGTACCCTTTTAATACTACTTCTAAAAACACCCATTTAGGGCGTATGCACCTCTTGGTACAAGCTTGTACCCATAGAAGTCTTACATCTATACTGTAACTTTATATGCCTCCAATTTCATAGGAGGTTCAACAAAAATCGTGCTATGCTTCATCGGATGCCATATTACGGAGGTATTCTCCCCTAAAATAATTTATTAGCCAGGTTCCCACGGATCAGATATGCTGCGTAAAAGCATGCAGCGTATTCGACCTACAAACCGCAGCAAATGATTAAAAAAAAAAAATGTGCCACATTGTTCGCGCTGAATTTCCGCTGCACAAAGCGCGCTTAAACTTCAGGCCATAGTCATGTTGACGCGTCCCTCCGTTGTCTGTACAGTCCGGCCTCCTGGGATGACGCTGTAGACCATGTGACCGCTGCAGCCATTGCATGGGATGAAATGTCATCCCAGGAGACCAACCTCGAAGAAAAGCGTCGCTATGACAACACCTGAGTGGCAAGTGTAAGCTATTTATTCATTTTAAACCCAAAAAGCTTTTTTTTCTGAGTTGCGATTTTTGCGGCGCATTTTCCCCCATAAAGGTCGCAACACTTGGCTATTTGTTGCAGGATTTACATCTGAATTGAATTCAATGTGGAAAACCCGCAACAGAAAAACAAGGAAAGCTCAGCATAAATTGACATCCTGCGGATTTAAAATCTGCATTGCCGGTCAATATATGAATGCTTTGGCAGCGTTTTTCTGCAGCGTGGGCATGAGATATCTCATTCACTTTTTTATTACTGTAAATGCAGCAGAATTTCCGCACAGAATTCCATTGCTGAAATGGCGCAACATTTAAGCTACGTGGGAACCCGGCCTCATAGTGCAGAATATATCCTTAATATGGTACAGTACGGAGCCCGCATAGGGAGGCTCGTGGAATCTTTTTAGCTCCGTAGCATAGACTGCTGCCGCACAGGCCGTGTGCATGACACTTTACGCATCGTCTGTTTGGCAAATAAAAAAAATATTCTTACGGTCTTATTTTTGTGTTCTTTTCATCCAGGGTACTACAGGCTGTTTGGATCTCTGGAGTACCTGAGTGATATCATGGATCCAGATGCTGCACGTGACAGTGAACTTAGTGCATGTGACAACCTTCTCCGAGCTCCAGGATCATCTGACTGCGATCAGTCGTGTAGTAACGCACAAGGCAGCTCCCTCTTACATGACTCCAGCCGGGACTCTCAACCATCAGAACATACAAGAAGAGATATCTCCAATCTGACGCAGGAAAATGTATTTGGCGATGTGTACAGCACAGATGAGGCATTATCCGATGATGACGGGGCTTTTGGAGGTCTGTCTGCCCTTTCTGTGGAGAGCAGTGTAGTTCGGAGAGCCCTGTGTGCTCGCTGCAGGTGAGAGTTGTACTTTTACAAACCAGAAGTCTAATTCTATTTATTTGAAACCTAGGAGCTCAAGTACGGCTTACAATGGGGCGCTGATATTCTGCAGTTTGTGCTTACTCAGGATTGTAATACATTTAGCTTTATACAAGCTAGGGAATGTGAGATGCTGCACTGTCTTTTCATTTTTAGGACCAGCCAAAAATTCATGCGGTTTTAGCTGCACCTCAACTGCAACATCTGACTACACCCTTAGGCCTCATTTACACGAGCGTGTGCGTTTTGCGCATGCAAAAAAACGCAGCGTTTTGCGTGCGCAAAAGGCACTTGACAGCTCCGTGTGTCATCAGTGTATGATGCGCGGCTGCGTGATTTTCGCGCAGCCGCCATCATAGAGATGAGGCTAGTCAACATCAGTCACTGTCCAGGGTGCTGAAAGAGTTAACTGATCGGCAGTAACTCTTTCAGCACCCTCGACAGTGAATTCCGATCACAATATACAGCAACCTGTGAATAAAAAAAAGACGTTCATACTTACCAAGAACTTCCTGCTTCCTCCAGTCCCGTCTCCTGGCCGTTGCCTCTCTTGCCATCCGGCCCCACCTCCCTGGATGACGCGGCAGTCCATGTGAACGCTGCAGCCTGTGATTGGCTGCAGCCTGTGCTTGGCCTGTGATTGGCTGCAGCTGTCACTTGGACTGAATTGTCATCCCGGGAGGTCAGACTGGAGGAAGAAGCCGGGAGTTATCGGTAAGTCAGAACTTCTTTTTTTTTTTACACGTTCATGTATATTGTGATCGGAAGTCACTGTCCAGGGTGCTGAACCAGTTTAACTCTTTCAGCACCCTGGACAGTGACTGTCTCCTGACGTCGCGTACCGGAACATTTTTTGCCGGGTTCGGTCAAAACGAGTTTGGCCGAACCCGGTGAAGTTCGGTTCGCTCATCTCTAAGACACTCCGTTTGGATGTTTGTAAACAGAAAAGCACGTGGTGCTTTTCTGTTTACATTCAGAGTTTGACAGCTCTTGCGCGAATCACGCAGTTCGCACGGAAGTGCTTCCGTGCGACCTTCGTGGTTTTCACGCACCCATTGACTTCAATGGGTGCGTGATGCGCGAAAAACGCAGAAATTTAGAACATGTCGTGAGTTTTTTTCAGCGCACTCACGCTGAGCAAAACTCACGGACTGTCTGCATGCCCCCATAGACTTGTATAGGTCCGTGCGACCCGCGTGAAAAGCACGCGCGTCGCAAGGCCTTAGGCTGCATTTGCACACAGCATTTTGCAGCCTTTTTTTAACAGCATTTTTTTTGTGTGGTCAGATGTTTAAGTTTATAGTGAAATATAAAATGCACTATATACATCTAAGTTTTGGTTTGTGGCATTTTTGTTTAATTTCAAAGCGCAGCATGCTCTTGGTTTAGCGTTTTTTTCTCTGTTGTTTTTCCCATAGGCATTTCTATAGGACTTAGAAAAGTCACTAAAAACGCTATAAAAAACGCCAGAAAATATCTGTGTGAAGGTGGCCTAACGCCTAATGCACATGACCGAATCCAGTCAGTTTACACGTACCTGACTAACACGCTAAAGTGAAAGGGGCCGTAAAGACGGGTGTCACTCAGATGCTGTGAAAACGGCCCGAATGGCACTTGGTTGTGTGCAATTGCATTAAGGCAGGAATCACACATACAGTTTCTTTTAGCAGTTTTTTTTAGGCCAAAGCCAGGACTGTATCCAAAAAGAAGCATACTATTCCCCTCTTTTGTATCCACTCTTGTGTTTGGCTCAGGAAACTACGTGTCTTAGGGCCTGTTCACATCACCGTTCATTTCCGTTCCGGGGTTCCGTCTGAGGTTTCCGTCGGGTGAACCCCGCAAAGGAAAGTGAAACTGACAGCACAGCTTCCGTTTCAGTCACCAGTGATCTCAATGGTGACGGAAACATCGCTAATGCTTTCCGTTCGTCATCATTCCGGCTGGTTTCCGGTTTTCCGACGGAATCAATAGCGTAGTCGACTGCGTTATTGATTCCGTCGGAAAACCGCATTGAGATCAATGGTGACTGAAACGGAAGCTGTGCTGTCAGTTTCACTTTCCTTTGCGGGGTTCACCCGACGGAAACCTCAGACGGAACCCCGGAACGGAAATGAACGGTGATGTGAACAGGCCCTTATTCCAGACTTGGGCTGGGTCCCCACACAACGTAAACACTGTGGAATTTCCACAAAGCAATTCTGTGCTGCAGTTACAGTAGCAGCAAAGTGGATACAATTTCTGCAAATGTCAACCACACGTTGCAAAGAAAAAAAATGAAGTTGTGTGGAAAATGTTCTGTGGTGCGGCATTCAACTTATGCTGTGGTGCGGCAGGTTTCAACCATAGAGTTGCATGAGAAGCATACATTTTGCATTAAAATACGCAACATGAGTTTCGTTACAGAGTGTACAGCGTTTACACAGCGGAAACGCAGGTGCACATAAAGTTTGCTACATTTAATGCTACACACTATTTCCGCAGGTAAAACCGCTGCGGAAAATCTGCAGCAATATGCACAACAAAGACGCAACGTTTGCTGCGGATTTCTGTGACTGATTTACCTATGTTTTTTGAGAATTTGTTTATCTGCAGTGTTTCCTGCCTATGGGAACATACCTTGAAGCTGAAAGAACAGTCGCTCAATCTGCCTCCAATATCAACCTGTTTTCCAGGCTGCTTTTGGAACCAGATTTTCAAATACAATCTGTTTTGGGTGCAGTTTTTTGCACTTCTCAGCGCAAAAACCAGCGCCCAAGTTAGTTGGCACTGTTTTTCAACTTTCTATTTCTATACTGGGAATTTGTGGCGCGGAATCTATGCAAAGATAGGACAGCTGGCTTTTTTTTCAGTGCTGCTAATTTAGTTTCAGCGAGCTGAAAACTCCGCGCCATTCGCATTGAACGCAATGGAGCCAAATGTGAGGCGTTATCACTGCTGATTCCAGGGTATATTTACACACCAGATTTTTTTGCAGAAAATTCTGCGACTGTCCTAGTCATCTGGTTAGAAATTTCAGACATCCATGTGATCAAAACCAATTCAGATAAAGGCTGGTTTCACATTGTACGTTTTTGTTGCATTTTCAAACGCAGCCTAAAGAAATGCATCTAAAAAACGCATTTCTTTTTTTAAATACCCATACGTTTTTCAAAATGTTTTAACTGTAAGCCGATTACCATTACATTCAAAATCGCATTACAGCTAAAACATTTAAAAAACACATGTGTTTTTTCTGATGTGTTTCTGTAGGCTGAGTCTGAAAACGCAACAAAAACGCACAATGTGAATCCAGCAATAGAACTGATTTTCAGATCCAGAAATTTCTGCACCCTTCATCCTAATGGTATATTCAGACAATGTCAAATTGCAGTTTATTACCTGCGAAATCGCTGCAAAATGCCGCGGTTTTGCAAAAACCATAACGTTTTGCCATGGTTTTCTGGTAATCGTGATAATTATATGCGATTTGACTGCAGTGTCTGAATATACTTTTAGGCTGAGTTTTCACATTGTGGTCAAAATGCGATTTATGTCTCGATTCGTGGCAAAAAAGGTGCAATATTGGCGCAATTTTGAGAAAATGCGAAAAAAATTGAGTGGTTTTGCTGCGGAACACAAAAAGCATTTTAAAAGCAAAATGTTGATGACATCATTTGCAGCCTCCTTTTTTTACGGATCCATATATATGGATCAAAAACGGATGGACCGAGGTTGTGCTTATAATTACAGGTAATTAGATTTGTCTGTGCCAGTAATAATCATTCTCGTGGCCGCCATACACAGAGAATTCTATACTTTTCACCTGTCAGGTACCAGCCAAAGCTGATGGTACATTGCACAATAGGTGAAAAAACACCAATATGGATAATTTGAACTTGGATCCAAATGTTCAGATAAGTTTCCCATGCATCAAATTTATGTGTAGATATAGTAATATAAAGTATTGGCAATATAGTCAGATTTATCTGCCCTTGACTTTTATTCTAGAAAATTAATTATCCACTTTTTGCAGCAATGAATAGCGTGCCTGGCAATTCTTTTAAATACTGTAAAAAAAACAAACCAGTATCCATGTTTTAAGATATACAAAAAAAAAATGGGACATAGAATGTAATTAAAACCACAGAAAAAGGCCATACTCACAGATTAGGTGGTGGGTAAAATACCCGTTCCAAACAGGACGCAACCAGGTCAGAGAATGCTGTTGATGGGAAGTGCCCAGGTGTGTTTAAATAATGATAGCCACTCCCACTAACCTTGAGAGGAGTGGTGTGTTGGGCATGGAAGTAAATGTGTAATAATAATAAATAAATAATAAAGTACTGTGTATAGTGCACATGTGAGGTATAGGGGACATGACTAAGTGTAGTGTGTAGAAATCAGGGCTGTGAGTGAAACAAAAACGTGAGTGTAGTGTGTAAAACATGGAGGCATAGTGTTTGGATAGTGAGGCACAGCATATATCGCCGAATAGCAGCCTATTTATAACGCCCATACTGTAAGAGAGCGGGCTGCCCTGCATGCAGTGACAAACATCCGCACACCAGGCTATCCCAGCATCATAAGACCCGGGCGCGTCCTGAAAAAAAAGTATGTACAATGTAAGTAACCATGAGAAAACATGGGGTATTAGTTGTTGTTTTGGCCAAAAAAACGCAAGCTCGCAATCCACGTCACGGATCCCCACACTTGCGAGTCCCTACCTAGAACTTTTCGTTCCAAAATCTAAGATATACAAAAAAAAAAATGGGACATAGAATGTAATTAAAACCACAGAAAAAGGGTCTTATGATGCTGGGATAGCCTGGTGTGCGGATGTTTGGCACTGCATGCAGGGCAGCCCGCTCTCTTACAATATGGGCGTTATAAATAGGCTGCTATTCGGCGATATATGCTGTGCCTCACTATCCAAACACTATGCCTCCATGTTTTACACACTACACTCACGTTTTTGTTTCACTCACAGCCCTGATTTCTACACACTACACTTAGTCATGTCCCCTATACCTCACATGTGCACTATACACAGTACTTTATTATTTATTTATTATTATTACACATTTACTTCCATGCCCAACACACCACTCCCCTCAAGGTAAGTGGGAGTGGCTATCATTATTTAAACACACCTGGGCACTTCCCATCAACAGCATTCTCTGACCTGGTTGCGTCCTGTTTGGAACGGGTATTTTACCCACCACCTAATCTGTGAGTATGGCCTTTTTCTGTGGTTTTAACAGTATCCATGTTTTGACCTGTGTATGTATGCCAAAACCTCACACGTTTTTTGCTCATGGTTAGCTATTTGTAAGTCACAGTAAGTATAAAAACAAGTTACCAAATCCTGACTTTACAGCTTTTATTTATCTCTCTTTCTTAGCCTTTAGCTTGGTAAAATAATGCATATAGTGTAGGGCTGGGTGATTATGACTTAAATCAAAGTCACGATTAATTGACCCTCGATTACGATTAATGAACGATTATTTAGGCAACCCCCTTTTTGCATACCACGCCTCCTATTTGCATGCTACGCCATTTAATTTATATTTATCCCCTGAGCCTGCTGTAAACTACTGTAAATAATATACCCCCTGACACTGCCCCCACACAGTATATTGCACCACAGTGCTCCCCACACTGTGTAATGCCCCATAGCTGCCCCCACACATTATAATGCCCCCATAGCTGCCCCCACTCAGTATAATACCCCTATAACTGCCCTCAACACAGAATAATGCCCCTATAGGTGCCCTCCACACAGTATAATTCCCCAATTGCTGCCCTCCACACAGTATAATGCCCCCATAACTGCCCTCCACACAGTATAATGCCCCTATAGCTGCCCTCCACACAGTATAATGCCCCCATTGCTGCCCTCCACACAGTATAATGCCCCCATAACTGCCCTCCACACAGTATAATGCCCCCATAACTGCCCTCCACACATATCAATTGGAAACAATTGATATATAGTTTCAAAAATTGGGGTGTTATGGTAGTTGCTGTAGAATGGTGGGATACTATTATAATGATCAAGGCAACTGTGAAACTGTTCACTTTATGAGTGGGTGTCAACATCTATTTAAAAATGATATTCTTTGCTATTTATATGGAACAGCATCTGCGTAACTGGTACCTGATACAGCTACTTCAAAAAGTTTACGAGACTTTGTCTACAATGATGATTATAACACAGGCAAATTTTGTAAGCTTTCTGCGCCAGTTTTGGGGCATAGAAAAGTCACAAAAGAGCCTGAAACGTATGTCCATTTTACGCTGCCCTCACTACTTTTGTAAAAAAAGGGCGTGAATTCCCAAAAGGGGGCAGGGCTACAGTGGTCCATCAAATTTATTATAATTTACACCAGAAAAATGGTGTAAATGATAGCGAAAATCGACACCAGCTTCTAACTGGTGACGATTTCACACTGTGGGGTGTAGCAAGGTAGAGGCCCGTGCCGGGCCCCATACTTTGCCCCCCCCAAATTGGACTCTCCCCCATAGGACAATTAAAATGAAAAAAAAAATAATTTATGCTCACCTTCTTGCTACTCTTCACTTCTCCCCTCAGGCTGCCGTAGCATGCTGAGAAAGCCTGAGGGGACACAGAGTAGAGGTGAGTATATTACTTTTTTTTTTTATGTCCGGTGTGGAGTATGAATGGCGCATGGCCGCAGTTCCAGTTCTGCTGGTAGTAATTAGAAACAGTCAACAGCTTAGATGAGGTGCTAAAATGCAGTGGGAAATGCAAGTTTCCAGAGTAAGCTCAGTTTAGGCGTTGAACAAATAAGAAAAGGCTGATAGATTTCAGCTTGGAGAATTCTGAATGTAGCTCTGCATAAACTGCTCAACCTTTCATGTAGATTGTATGCAAAGTGTAAAATAGCAATAAAGACCTCATAGATGGTGTTCCTTGCTTGGGACCCACCTATTCGCCAAAGCTGAGCGCAGCATTTAAAGGGTTAAAAATATTAAACTAGCAAAAGCAAATGTTATAAAATACTTTCAAGAAGCCATGACGTGCTGGAACGTGACTGCTTCAGCCAATCACTGGCCTCAATGTTGATGCCAGTAAGTACTGCATGTGACCGCTGAGGCCAGTGATTGGCATCAATCCTTGAAAGTAAACAAAGATCGACGTGAGACCACGGGAGCATCCGCACTGAAGCGGCTGGAGATTTAACAGATGAGTACTATTTTTTAAAATTTTATAACCTTTGCTGACGTTAGTTTTTTTTTTTTTTTTTTTAACTCTCAGACTACCCCTTATACCACATTTCTACTGCAGTGACTGATCAATAAGAAATGTGCTGCTGCCTCCAGCTTATCCCAGCAATAACAGTGAATTGTTGGGGGTTTCAATTGTGGGACCTGTGACGATCAGCTGACTGCCAGTGCGGCTGCTCTGTTTTTGCCTTGAGTTGTACAATGCTGATTTATTTCCTATTTTGCTATTAATAAGCTACTGTGTTCCTACCAATCTATTCTAATCTAAAACTCTTTATTTCACCACTACAGCACTTTAAAACTGGGCAATGCGGAGATAGTATTTATATTCGTGCACCTTATAGTTAAAGTATAGTTTATTGCAATATTGCTTGGAAACAAAGCTAATAGTGTCACACATTTCAAATGTAATCATCGTTTGCGATGAAATAGAAAATGGATTTATTGATCTTTTCTTCACAACTGAGTGGAATCATTCATTGCAGGACAGAGGTGGCTTGTATTAACACCTAATAATGCATGTGCTTTGTAATACAGTGTGTTATTTAGGACTCCCTTTTATGAGTATGGTCATCATCTGTACGCAAACTGCATATTGTGCTTTTGTTTCATGCAATACTACAGTATTTATATGCACACACACGCACATTTTTGATGATTCAGGAGGGAGACACAAAGCATACTGAGGCATATCGAAAAGCCCCTGGACCCCGGTGCAAAGTCTGTAGCAGAATGCCCGACCAAAGAGTCAGTTATAATGCTGGTGTCTTCTTATGTGGCACAGGGGCCTTGGTGTCTTCTTATGTGGCACAGGGGCCTTGAGGTCTCCTCCGGTGCCAGGGAAAGGGTGCAAGTGCTACCTTCCTTTAGCTAAGCACCACGTTGTATATACGGTAGTGTACCCCTCTTGTAGTATTGGATATTGCAAACCAAATCCTACTTCTCTGGAAGATATTCAACTATTTCCTTCAGTTATTACGACAACATAATACAGCAGGGAAATCACTGAGAATTTCAGCACGTTAGCAGACACAGGGATTGTCACCAGGCCAGTGGACCACCTGCCCCGCCACTATTTACACTAGGATGCTTGTAATGCTAAAAATGTTTTTTACCAGCAACAGTTCTAGGAACGTCAGCAGCGTCAGGACTAGGTCAAGTTTTGGATTGGTGCTGGCTGCACACTGCCTGCTTGCACAGCCCTGAGAGTCAAGAACGCAAGAGGAGGATACTGACTGAGTTACAGGGAGTCATTGTCTGTCTGAGGCTCCCAGACCTAAGGCCCTGTTCGCACAGCGGAATTTTACGGCGGACCCTGCCGCGGGTTGCGCTGCAAAATTCCGCCTCCCATTAATTTCAATAGAAGTCGGATGCTTCTTTTTCCCGCTAGCCGATTTTTTCAGCTAGCGGGAAAAAGAGGCGTCTTGCTCGATCTTCCGGCGGATTCCGCCTTAACCTCGCATTGGAGTCAATGGCAGAAGGAATCATCCTGCCGATGGCAGGAATAGTTTTGCGGGGGAACCCGTTACGCAAAATTCACCATGCAAATCTCACTCAAAATAGGCAGAATACAGACTGCTATGAATTCTGCTGACATTCTCAATACCTCAATTATACAGGAAGCAATTGGTTCATCGGTTCTCAGTGAAGCCTTCCTCCTGCCATAAATTGGTGAAAAATTTAAATGGACCTCAGTGACAATATTTTAGAATGCAGCTTTCCATTTATTATATTTGTTTTTATAAAAGACATACAATGCATTTGGAAAGTTTTCAAACCCTTTCAATTTTTCCACATTTTGTTATGTTTAGGCCGTGTGCTAAAATAAAAGTATTCAGACCCAGTACTTTGGCAGCGATAACAGCCTCCAGTCCTCTTTGGTATGATACCACAAGATTTGCACACCTGGATTGGGGGATTTTCTGAAATTCTTCTCTGCAGATCCTCTCAAGCTCTGTCAGGTTGGATGCGGACTGTTGGTGGGCAGCCATTTTCAGGTTTTCAGAGATTTTGGATTGGGTTCAAGTCAGAGCTCTGGCTCTGCCACTGAAGGACATTCACAGAGTTGTCCCTAAGCCACTCTTGTGTTGTCTTGGCTGTGTGCTTAGGGTCATTGTCTTGTTGGAAGGTGAACCTTCCGCCCAGTCTGAGGTCCAGAGCACTCTGGATCAGGTTTTCATTAAGAATATCTCTGCTCTTTGCTTCATTCATCTTTCCCTCAACCCTGACCAGTCTCCCTGTCCCAGCCACTGAAAAACACCCCCACAGCATGATGCTGCCACCACCATACTTCACTGTAGGGATGGTATTGGGCAGGTGATGGGCAGTGCCTGGTTTCCTCCACACATGGCGCTTAGAATTGAGGCCAAAAAGTTCAATCTTGGTTTCATCAAACCACAGAATCTTGTTTCTCAGTCTGAGAGTCCTTTAGGTGCTTTTTTGCAAACTCCAGGCAGGCTTTCATGTGTCTTCTATTGAGGAGAGGCTTCTTTTGGCCACTCTGCCATAAAGCTCAGATTGGTGGAGTGCTGCAGTGACGGTTGACTTTCTGGAAGTTTCTATTGCCTGTACATAGGATCTTTGGAGCGACAATTGCGTTCTTGATCACCTCTCTTACCAAGGCTTTTTTTCCCCGGATACTTAGTTTGGTGGGGTGGCCAAGGTCTAGGAAGAGTCCTGGTTGTTCCAAACTTCTTCCATTTAAGAATTATAGAGGACACTCTGCTCTTAGGAACTTTCAGTGCAACACAATTTTTTTTGTACCATTTTCCAGATTAGTACCTCCATACAATCCTGTCTCTGATCTCTACAGGCAGTTCTTCCCTCCTCAGGGCTTGGTTTTTGCTCTGATATGCATTGTCAGCTGTGAGACCTTATATAGACAGGGGTGTGTCTTTCCAAATCAGGTCCAATCAAATGCATTTACCACAGGTGGACTCGAAGTGTCATTACAAAGGGTCTGAATACTTATGTCCATTCGAAATTTTAGTTTTTCGAACATTCTGTTTTCACTTTGTCATTATGGGATATTGAGTGCAGAATTATGGGGAAAAACTTGAATTTTTTTATTGTAGCACAGGGCCTTAAAATAACAAAAAGTGAAAGGGTCTGAAGACTTTCCGAATGCACTGTATGTGGATGATTACTATGTACATACATAACGGGATTAAAATGCATAATGTATTACAATGTTTCCATATTCCTAGACAACCCCTTTGAAGAATCCGTTATGGAAATTATCTATGAATGACTTGGTCACTTTTTTTGTGATGTTTTTCAGACATTTATACACATAGTTCCTTATTTTGTTTCTTTACGAGGAGACATAAGTAAGCGGCTGACGTTATCTCCTGGGCTTCATTTATTTGAGTGCTTTGTTTGTATGATTTTCCCTGGTGTTCTGGTGTATTTATCCAGCCTGTCTTCACCGTACACCCCATAAAAGATGCACAAGACGCAGCGTCAGGAATGGAACTTTGTGTAAACTTGATTATGACCAGTGGTGCCTCCGCTGAAGTAAAAATAAAACAGGGTAATGATGTGTTTAACAAGATGCAGCCTTTTTTACTTCCTATAAAACAAATGGGACAGATGTTTGTTCCCTATTGGATTTGTCTGTCTATCTGTTGTTATGAAAATCTCAATTAAACAGGACAGTTGTGCATAGTAACATGAAAGCCCAGGCCAGGAAAACTCACAGCAGTGCGCTCTACCCTTTTTTTTTAAGGTTGCTTCACATAAAATATATATTTATTAGCTTTGTAGACATGGTGAGATAACCAGGGAATAGTAAGTTCATTGAAATGGAAAATACATTCATTCACTGAACAGCCTGTCTCTCTTGTTTTCACATTTATGATTACAAAGGCAATTTTTTTTCTAAATAATGACTTTAGAGTAAATTTTTATAAAAAATAAAAATGCACTTAAAAAAATATTAATAATAATAAAAAAATGCCTTCAAGTTGTAGGATATGACATCAATGTGTGAGAGGCACAATTTCAACCTCTGGGACCTCCACTGGTCACGAAAATGCGCCATATTTGTCTAGGTCATGGATCTCAAGCACGCGGCCCCTGGGGCTGTCATCTGCGGCCCGCGGGACACAGAGCCGCTAGACTCTGGAATTCCCTGACATCGCTGTCCACATATGAACAGCGATGTCTGGGGCTTCCCCAGAGCTGGAGTCCCGTGCAGAGCGCTAGTATCGGCTCTTCTCCGGGACTCGGTGGAATTCTCTGACATCGCTGTCCATATATGGACAGTGTGTCAGGGTCTTCCCCAGAGCGGAGTCCCGAGGAGAGCGCTAGTACAGGCTCTGCTCCGGGACTCTGTGGAATTCCCTGACATCGCTGTCCATATATGGACAGTGTGTCAGGGTCTTCCCCAGAGCGGAGTCCCGTGCAGAGCGCTAGTATCGGCTCTGCTCCGGGACTCTGTGGAATTCCTTGACATCGCTGTCCATATATGGACAGTGTGTCAGGGTCTTCCCCAGAGCGGAGACCCTAGCAGAGCGCTAGTATCGGCTCTGCTCTGGGACTCTGTCAAATTCCCTGACATCGGTGTCCATGTTTGGACACGCGATGTCTGGGGCTTCCCCAGAGCCGGAGTCCAGTGCAGAGCTCTAGTACAGGCTCTGCTCCGGGACTCTGTGGAAATCCCTGACATCGCTGTCCATATATGGACAGTGTGTCAGGGTCTTCCCCAGAGAGGAGTCCCGAGCAGAGCGCTAGTACAGGCTCTGCTCCGGGACTCTGGAATTCCCCAGAGCAGGAGTCCCAGTGATGTCAGGACCACAGCTGGAGTCCCAGGAAGAGCCTACTAGCGCTCTGCCCGGGACTCCAGCTCTGGGGTTGCCCCTGACATCTCTGTCCATATATGGACAGTGATGTCAGGAGCAGAGCTGGAATCCCAGGCAGAGTGCTAGAAGCGGCTCTGCTCCGGGACTCCAGCTCTGGGCAAGCCTCTGACATCACTGTGGCAGCATCTGCGGAGGGCACTGTGGCAGCATCTACGGAGGGCACTGTGGCAGGATCTACGGAGGGCACTGGGGCAGTATCTACGGATGGCACAGCGGCAGCATCTACGGAGGGCACTGCGGCAGCATCTACGGAGGGCACTGTGGCAGCATCTACAGAAGACTCTGCGGCAGCATCTACAGAGGGCACAGTGGCACTATCTAAAAAGGGACTGCCCAATCTTGAGGTGTGTCTGCCAAACGCTGCCAACTGAGCCGCCGGACTGCTTTTAGCATCACTTAAACTGGAAAACTGGATTGTTGAAATAAGCACGTGGAGAAATATCTCAAATTTTAAACCTAGCGGTATTATTATAGTAATGTAGTATTAATTTTATAGTAATGTAGTATTATTATTATTATTATAGTAATATAGTGTTATAGTAGTTCAAATAAGTAATATATTAACAATAATTTTGTGTTGTATCAAATTTGAAAGTAATGCGGCCCGTCAACTTCCAATTTTTCTATATGCGGCCCACTTACCCGGCCGAGTTTGAGACCCCTGGTCTAGGTGCTGTGCCTGGTATTTCAGCTCCTCCCCGTTCACCTGTGCTCATGAGTGTTAGGGCTTGTCCACATGTAACGGAATTGCTGCAGGTCGCTGCGTTGATATTTTTGGGAATCTCTAATCTGTTTGGTTGCTATTGGAAAATCCATCACTTTGCCTTTGCACTATTTTGATAGATCTCTCTCATTCTGTTTTAGAGAGGATCTGTCATCCGAATATGCAGCATAATACCATGAATAGTCCTCTGAGATATTAAGTCAAACAGTACAAAAAATATTGTAGCGTTTATCTAATGAGAAGCTATACACACGACCGCGACCGGAAGTAGTAATATTACTGTCCGGCCGCGACTTCCGGTCCACAGGAAAATGGCGCCGGACGGCGCCAATTTCGAATAGGACTGTGTGGGAGCGGCGCATGCGCAGTTCCCACACAGACGCCGTACACGGCAGTCAATGGGACGGGAGCCGTTCACAGTCCCTATGGGACTGTGGCTGCCGTATTCCATGTCTGTGTGTGTCGTTAATCGACACACACAGAAATGGAACAAAAAATGGCAGCCCCCATAGGGAAGAAAAAGTGTAAAAATAAGAAACAGTAAAACACAAACACACAAATGAATATAAACGTTTTTATTAAAGCACTAACATCTTTAACATATAAAAAATTTATTTGTGATGACACTGTTCCTTTAAGTCTGCTTCTTGTATACACATCAGCCATTAATCATTAGTGAGGGGGCAGGGAAAGGCGGTAGGAGCTTTGGGCTCATGAAAACAACGGACTCAAAACTATGTCCAATGTATTCTTTCTTATCAGCTAATAACCAAGCGGCACAATATTTTTATTTTGCTGTTTGATTCAGAGGAGCCCATCAGACCCATCATAATAGTTTGCTGTTTTTAGATAGGGCATCATATTCTCATGACCGATCCTCTTTAAAGTACGCTGAGGTACATTTGTATATACAATGTTTGAACAAATAGTTGAAATACTGTTTAATGATTATATTGGTAACTGCATAGCTAGCAATTCCTGATATAATTTTATTATTGGATTCCTACCTTGACAAGTGGAAGTCATCTGTTAACCCTTTAGCCTCCTGGGTTCTTGTGGGTGTCAGTAAAATAAATGGTGCCTGCTTCACTTTAAAGGGAACCTGTCATCAGCTTTGAGGCCTCAAAACTGCTGACAGTCCGATATAAGTGAGGGCATTTTAAACTTCTCTTTTTTTCTTGGTCATGAAAGATGCGTGACCGAGAAACCGAAGTTTAATTCCCCCGGCGTGGCAGTTGCATTCTCCAGCTCTAGCGTCCAATTAGGAACAGCTCTAGCGTCCAATTAGGAAACCGATAGAGCTGTCACTCCGAGCAGAGGGGTGTGGCCTTCAGCTTGTAGTGTAGGAGAACTTGCTCATCAAGTCCCACCTCAGTGGCACTTACGTTTGGCTTGCGGGGGAATTAAACTTTATTTTCGAATCATCTCAAATAATTTCAAAATCATCAGGTACGTTTAAAATGTTCTCCCCTATATCAACCTGTCAGAAGTTTTGAGACCTTATAACTGCTGACAGGTTGGCCCTTTAACAGGACTAATGTTATATTTCTTTAACATTAAAATGATCTTACAGGATTATAAAAACATGGCTGCTTTCCTCCAAAAACAGCACCGCACCTTTCCACAGGTTCGGTGTGGTATTGCAGCTCAACCCCATTCACTTCAACGGAGATGAGTTACAATACCAGGCGCAGCACATGGACAGGTGTGGGGTTGTTTTTAAAAGAAAGGAATGTTTTTTTAATTCTAGACAACCCCTTTAAAGGATTTGTTCGCTTTGGACAATCCCTTTTTGTTGGAAGAGTCCCCTGATGATATTTTGATCATAGGATTTCCTGGGACCACAGCGTGTAAACTGGATGAAAACCTGGAAGCAAGTATTCAATTCCTATACAGTTCTACCACAGGGGAAATTGAGCAATACACCGTTCCCAATTGAATCAATGGACTGTCTTTGTGATCCGGGTCCTCTGTAATGAAAGACACTCCTAGAATTCCCTAATATGGTGTTTGAAAATGGCCCAGACAAGTTCTGAATGCGTTAATAAAAAAACAGGTTTGAAATAATGTAATTTAAAGGCCCTCACCTTTTATAAGAGTATGGTATTACCGTATAGTTTCAGAAATGAGTAGGTGTGCTGCAAAATAATATATTTATTGTTTAATATTCTCCACTTCAATTCTTGTTCAATGCGTGACCTTGTAGTGTCTGTTAAAAGTTCATTAGGGGATCATAACTGAGTGAGCAAGGCCATCTAATGTGTTGTGATCTGAATTGTTACAAACCCGTTAGCTGGAAAATCGGATTGACAGCTATTGTAAAGCACAACAAACAAGGGTTCCGCCACATTATATATTCAAAACAGAGCTGTAGCATGAAGCCATGATGAAAGGGAAATGCAGATTGAAATTGTATGTGGGGAGCTTCTCAATTGCTTTATACGTGCCTTTTTGTATAGACGAGTATGTCGCATACTCTCAGTAATACGCCGTATACGGATGCCAATTATGGGACACGTTTAATGTGTACGTCATGAAAGGTATAGGGGACATATAGGAAGGTGAAAAACTTAATATATAGTTTATTAATCAACACATTGAGCAATTAGTTAAAAAAAACTTTGTTACTGCAATACTCCTTTAAGCCCCCTTCTTTGAGAAAATGTAATAAGCTAAAAACTGAAGGAAATAAGGCACATACCGTATTATTGACATCACTTCATTATATCTAGTAGCAGCACTATAGCTGATAGGTCATTAGGAATCAAAGACAATCTAATTACGTGGTTCTCTTTATATAAAATCATACTTTGAACAACTCCGCATATACAGAACACACCTACTGAGTTGTTGTTTTTTTTTTACTATTTTTACTTTCCCAGTCTCTAATATATCAGTCCACAGTTATACAGTATTTAGAATATAGGGAGGATGAAGATGCTTCTGCAGCTTCTCTCCCACTGTCTTTCTGTGAAGCTGTATATTGTGAGAGGGGAATGGAAGCAGTAGTGTGGAGTGTATAGTGAATTTTTGGGCATCAGGAAACGAACAAAGGTAAAACTATACACCAGAAAACATGCAAGGAAAAGTAATACAGTTAGTGTATTAGTGAAACTTCCTCAGATGACCACCTTTTTGAGAGGACCCCCTTCCAGACTGAATTTTTCTGTTACTTCTTTCCCTCACCATTATAGTCTATGGAAGTTACCCTTCTATAAGCAGATCATGCCCTAATCCTACCAAAGAACAATTTTTTAACTCCTTTTGAAAAGACCACAAATTTGGGGTCTAGAAATAAGAGTGCCATCATCATGGGGACTAGGAATGAGAGGGGGGACATGATGGAGACCTGGAATTAGTGGGGGCCCTGCTGGGGACTAGGAATGAGAGGGGAGCCATGCAGGCGACTAGGAATGAGAGGGGAGCCTTGCAGGGAACTAAGAATGAGAGGGGAAGCCATTCTGGGGACCAAGAATGAGAGGGGGAGCTGTGCTGGGAATCAAGAATGAGACGGGGAGCCATGCTGAGGACCAAGAATAACAGGGGGAGCCATGCTGGAAATCAAGAATGAGACGACGAGCCATGCTGGGGATCAATAATGAGAGGGGGAGCCATGCTGGGGATCAATAATGAGAGGGTGAGCCATGCTGGGGATCAATAATGAGAGGGAGAGCAATTCTGGGGATCAAGAATGAGGGGGAGCCACGCTGAGGAACAAGAAGAGGGGGAGCCATGCTGGGGATCAATAATGACAGGGTGAGCCATGCTGGGGATCAATAATAAGAGGGAGAGCAATGCTGGGGATCAAGAATGAGGGGGAGCCATGCTGAGGAACAAGAATAAGAGGGGGAGCCATGCTGAGGACCAAGAATGAGAGGGGGAGCCATGCTGGAGACCAAGAATGAGAGGGGGAGCCATGCTGGAGACTAAGAATTTGATGGGAGCCATGCGGGGGGACCAAGAATGAGAGGTGAGCCATGCTGGGCACTAAAGATTAGATTGTTGTTTACTTGTGTGCTCTACATGTTTGCTGATTGCATTACACACTTTAATGTGCATTCTGTATACTTTTGTTTTTTAGAGGACCACCCCCATAGAAGAAAATTTTTCTCTGCAATTTTAGTTGGTCGGCATAAAGAGGTTTAACTGTACTTCTAGTATGACTTTTTCTAGTTTAATCCCATCTCTTGTCTTCCACCATTCCCTTTTGACTACTATTCATTACTATGCTGCACCACTAAAAAGAAAATATTTAGGTATTAAAAAAATAAAACAAAATCTAATAATAAAGTTGCTATGGATATTTTATTTAAAAAAAAAATCTCACTATAAAAACTTAAAGGATTGACCTACCACAATCCCTTTTTTACTTTTATAACTTGTCAATAAGACAAGCTAAAACAGTAAGTATTGTCAGTGTCCAACCTCCAGGACACCCACCATTGCAGAGAACAAGGGGCCCTTAGTCCCCGTTCTCGGCTGGAGGGCAGGACAAGCATGAACTGTCGCTCTTCATAGAGTCATTGGAAATAGCCAAACACACTCATTTTGCGGTTTTCGAAAACCTATTTACAAAGTGTTGGCCATTGGTGTCCGCTCTGTTTTGAGTAGACCACCAGGTCATTGCTTCATCCACTTTAACTGCTGGGCATGATGGGTAAAATTTTGCTATAGGGCATTATTGATTTCTGCTGCATATGTCACGCATTGTCTAAATAAGCCTTAGTCTAAATTTACATGTCATAGTTTTGCTATACTAATCGCTATTCGTTTAGCTTGCTAAAATATAATCTTGGTGGCTATTTTTCTGCAACTTGAAGCCTTATCAAGTGAATATCTAAAACAGAATATTCATTCATGTCTTCAGGAGGTGTGTATATTTTTATTGTGCCTTGAATTACAAAGTGACGTTAGGTGAACCACGTACAGAATTGTAAATAATAATGTGAAATAAGATTTTAGAAAGTGTCTGGTGCCTTGATAACCAGGTTAGTGGGTGGTCCTCTGCAGGCTTTCCGTGTTATATTATGTGTGCATGTCATTTACAAAATTAATTTGCATATTTCAAAGTGCCCCCTGACCACTGTGCAGGTCCCCGGGCTTGTTTTGTACCCCTGTGGACTATTCTGTCGTTTGTCCACACATCTGGAAATACAGCTTCAGCTGATATGCAGAGTAAGAATTTTATTTTATTTTCTCCTGGAGCTGAGCATTTCTCATGATTCAGATAAATAGCTTTTCATTTCACAGCATTACATTTCAATCTTCTCCGTATGGGTATTTCTAGCCCATGCCTCTTATGATTTTTTTTTAGTGCAGATGGTATTGGTTTATATTTGAATGCTGCTAAACAAAGCCCATTTCATGCATCTCCTGAGGTTATGCTGTGTTCAAGCGCTCGGTTTACACTCCATGACACTAAGGAGGGTGCCGCAGGATAGTACCTACTCTGTGTACCCATCATAAATACCATACAGACATAGCTTCATTTATCCATCATTAATAACGCAAATGTTCATTACTAAAGTGAATTGGAATTCCAATAATCTGGCATCTGTTAATCCATAAAGTCTGATAATCTTGCACTCGTTTCTAGTACATGGCAATCTCATGCGAGAGCACAGCGCAAACTCGCATTCGATATGTTGGCCATTTTTATCAATTGCAGGAAATCCTAAACATTCACGGATACGTTAGATCACTTGTTCACATGCGATTGCACATGTTTAAATGGATCCCTGGCCTGCTGGGAGATTTGAAAAGAATAGAAACTGAGAAGTAAAAAGAAATTATGAAAATTCCTCTTATTAAAAAATAAATAAATGTTGCAGTATAAATTTTTTGCTAGTTTTTTTTATTGTGGGCTTTCTTCCTGAAGGCTCTCTACCGGGAAGTGAGTTATTTATACTTTTTTGTGACCATCTGATAATGTACTATTTCATTCTTGCAAGTGTGTTTTCTATGACCATCTGATGATCAAACATATCAGATAATAAGGCACAGATCCTATTGATGCCAAATGAAAGGAATTTTACGGTACTATTTATGGTTAAAGTGAACCTGTCACATCATAAACGCAGTCTGATCTGCACACGGCTCATTATAAGAGCAGGAGGAGCTGAGCAGATTGGTATATAGTTTTGTGGGAAAATATTCAGTATAACTTGTTATTTATTCACTCAAACCTCTGCTTATTCTGGGATTAGGAGTTCAGTGGGCGGTCTCAATCTATGATTGACAGTCTTTCCTGTAGGAGAGTGCATACAGAGAAAGCTGTCAATCATTGAGTAGTACCGCCCACTGGACTCCTAAGCCCAGAATAAGGAGAGGTTTGACTGAATAAATTACAATTTATACTGCATGTTTCCCCACAAAACTATATATCAATCTGCTCAGCGCTTCTGCTTTAAAACATAATGCCTGTAGAGCAGACTGCATTCTCCACAGGTTCCCTTTAACTTCAAATTAAAATTGCATTGCTTTTTTTTTTTTTTTCCCACTCCAGGGAGGGCAGAGGGATCAAGTAAATTTTTTTTCAAATGTGGTGTTTTTGTTTACTTTTTGTATGTGACAATGAAAATAAATTATTGAGAAATAAACGTCATTCCTTGTTCTAACACATGCGCAAAAAAAAACAACTTATCATATAGTAAAATAAACTTTTTTTTTTTCTGTGGCTGGAGTATAATCTTAATTTTATTTTGGATTACTTAATTGGCATGCCAAGGTTCTTTAGGATTATATTAAGGGGGCCCATACATTTAGCGACAGTGTGCTATGCAGTGAAAAGGCAAAACCGTTTTCACAAATTGCCGTGGTTTTGCAGCATGGCCAAAAACTATTGCAGAACTATGGCAATTCACATTAAAAATGGCCCCTTTTCACCCTACTGGCACTGTAGCTGCATTCTGGCTGGGGCATTTGTATTGCCACTTCTTTGGCTGGCACAGTTGTATAGACAAGTTTCTCGCATTTTTATTGTGACTGTTATACCACTTTTATGGGGAAGTCTGCTGTGATCACTACTACTTGGGACAATCTAGGGACGTAGTTCATCTCACTTGCACTTGAAGTGAATTAAGTAAATAAGTAGAGTTGATTTTAGAGATGTGGCCAGGGCATTAAAATTTTCTGTGGTACATGCTTCTATGCCTCTGTGACAGAAGCTCCTGTAACTGACAAAACCTGAACTTTACAGTGTACCTTTTAGATGTAGTTTTTATAGGTCGCACTAGGGGGCAGCATTGTATTAGCCTGCACACACCTCTGTGCTTCAGGTTCTCTAGTATATAAAGGTAAATTTTATACAATCATACGCTTCTTTTCTCCATACCTATATTTGTATGATGTATATAGCTTCAGATGTCTGCAGTATCAATGCTACAACGCTAAAAAATGCTACCTATACGTTCATGATTGTTTGACTCAATACTTAAAAGGCTATGGAAACCTTTGAATGTTTTTTTTTATTTTTTTTATTTAATCAATGTGTTTTCTGATTTTAAGCACTTTTTTAATAGACTTCTTTTTTTTTTTTTTTTTTACTTTTCATGATACAGCTTCTACCTATACTGTATATACATAGAAGCTGTATTATTCCCTCTCCGCCGATTCTGTCAGTTCAGCCGAATTTATGGCTCAACTAAGAGCGGGTGCTGCGTGTCTCTGACACACAGGATCCACCCAATGTCTATCACATCTAAGTTCATCAACTTAGATGTGATCGATATAAGGTGGATCTTGTGTGTCAGGAGCCACCTCATTTGCCCGATCATTGACCCGTGTAAAAGGGCCTTTACATGGGGTTTGACTGCTCTATAGTTCAGTCACTCAATTGCTACCAGCACTCACTCGATTCAGACATATACTAAATTTTTTTGGGGCAGTTTTGAAAACTACTATTACTTAATTCTGGGTGTTTTGGGGGGTCCCAGATCACAGACACTCATCAATTTCATTTTCTGACATGTCTCTATGGCCTGTCAGATTATATATTGTAAAACGAAATTTCCCTTTGGAAATCTGTCTGCAACAGATTTAATGCAGACAATTCTGCAACTGTTCCATTTATGGCAATGGGTTTGCAGGAATAATATGCACATGTGGCAGAAACAACCCCTAAGGCCTCATGCACACGAACATATTTTTTTCCTTCCGAAAATACGGGTCCTTGGTCACACGTATTCGACCCATATTGCACCAGTATTTACGGACCCTTGCCCGTAAATACGGGTCCGGTGTCACCAGTATTCCACCCGTATTTACGGGCATGTTTTCGCTGCAATATTGCGCTGCACTAATCGGCAGCCCCTACTCTCTATCAGTGCAGGATAGAGAGAAGGGACAGCCCTTTCCGCAGTAAAAGTAAAAGAAATTCATACTTACCCGGCCGTTGTCTTGGTGACGCGTCCCTCTTTCGACATCCAGCCCGACCTCCCTGGATGACGCGGCAGTCCATGTGACCGCTGCAGCCTGTGATTGGCCTGTGATTCGCTGCAGCGGTCACATAGGCTGAAACGTCATCCCGGGAGGCTGGACTGGAGGAAGAAGCAGGGAGTTCTGGGTAAGTATGAACGTCCTTCTTTTTTTTTTTTTTTTTTTTTACAGGTTGATCTATATTGTGATCGGTAGCACTGTCCAGGGTGCTGAAAGAGTTACTGCCGATCGTTTAACTCTTTCAGCACCCTGGACAGTGACTATCCACTAATGTCGCCTAGCAACGCTCCCGTAGTTACGGGTGCACACACGTAGTCACCCGTAATTACGGGAGCCCCATAGACTTCTATGGGCCTGCCTGTGCCGTTATTACGGCCTAAAATAGGACATGTTCTATATTTTTTAACGGCCCGGGCACCTTCCCGTAAGCATACGGGGAGGTAGCCGTGGCCAATAGAAGTGTATGGGCCCGTGATTACGGGCGTTTTTACGTTCGTATGCATGGGGCCTAAGGCTTCGTTCACATCTGCCTCGTGCTCCGTTCATGGGTTCTGTCGGAGCTTTCTGTCAGGGCAACCTATGAACGGAACCCTGACTGAAACAAACGGAAACCAAAACCATAGGTTTTCATTTGCATTACCATTGATTTCAATGGTGACGGATTCATTGCAAGCGGTTTCGGTTTGTTACTGTTTTGCAAGGGTTCCGTTGTTTTGACGAAATGAATAGCGCAGTCGACTACGGTATTGCTTACGTCAAAACGACGGAACCCTTAAACAACTAAGACAAACAGAAACCATTTGCATCGGATCCGTCACCATTGAAATCAATGGCGAAGCATGGTTTCCGTTTGTTTCAGTCAGGGTTCCGTTCATGGGCTCCCCTGACTGATAGTTCCGAAAGAACCCATGAACGGGGTCCTGACCCAGATGTGAACGAAGCCTTAGATGCATGAAACAGACTTTCAGTCGCAGAAATGTTTGGAACATCTGCCGCATGTGAACACACCCTTTAAATGATTTATCCAAAGTACTAAAAGATATACTTGGTTAACCCCTTTTTACAGTGTATTAGTGAGTTATATGAAAAGTAAACTATTGATTGGATAATTCTTAGTGAGGAAATCTATTTGAGCTGCTTTGTTCAAACCCAGTGATTGATGACATGTGAGTGTGAGCCGCCGGGCGTAGCATATGCTGGTCCTCTTGTGAAGGTGCTCTTATCCTTCCACATGATAGAGTTCCTGATACAGTTTTTAAACTGTAAAATAAAGATAAGCAAAAAAAGCATTATGAAATTTGCACTATCCTAAGTAGAGGTATCAAAGACCTTTCAAGCAGCAGATATGTACACAGCTCAAAGCTCCAGTACATTTACACTGGGCATGTTAAGGCAGGCCACAATCTGAGACTCATTCATTACTAGTTAAGGTCATCCAGAGTTGACGGCAATGTGAGCGAGCGCACATATTGATTTAAATCGTTTTACTTGATTGTCCATATGGTATTTTGCTCAGCAAATCTGGTTCTCTTCATGATCATGATGCATTCATGAATTACGTTTTTCACATTTTTCTATTCGTCTGGGGGATTTAGTACAGCAAGTAGATGTTACATTATTCCGTGTAACGCATTGTATGACATGTCATTCTTTAACATTTCACTTCATAGAAATTCGGTGTGGATTTAGTACTGCATGATTTTAAATTCTAAAACCAAGATTATATTCTAACAATTATTTTGGAATCCCATTGCACGTTAATGAATAATAGTATAGTATAGTATAGTATAGTATAATCCCAATAAAAATGAGCATAAAAATTTTTATTTTATAAAACAAAATAATTTCCGTTAAAAAAACTGAAACTTTACAGAATGGAAACCAACTGAAATGGAAGCATTACCATTGAAATAAATGGTAATGCAAACGGAAGCTATAGTTTCCGTTCGGCTTTCTGTTCATCTGTTCCTCTGACAGAATAGATGAACAGAAACCCCAAACGGAACCTGATGATGTGAACAGGCCCTTACATAGTACTTTTAATAATGTGAGACTATGGAACTCTCTGCCACAAGATGTTGTGATGGCTGATTCATTGAACAAGCTCAAGGGGGGCCTGGATGCCTTTCTTGAAAGATATAATATTATAAGTTTAAAGGTACTAGATTTCTGGAGCTGGGATGTTGATCCATGGACTTAATCTTCCTCTGGATCAACACTGTAGGATTATAGGTTGGACTTGATGTACCTGTGTCTTTTTTTCAACCTCATCAACTATGTAATTATGTAACTCTGTAGCCTGTGGGTATGAATGGCTCATTACATGCAATCTGTCATCAGTGTCATAACACAGTTCTTTAGAGTTATTCATCCATTAACTTAAACGTGTCCATGCCATGACCATTTGTTGTTTTTGTATGTCTGTAGCTAGCTTTACAATACATTGTGATTTGCAATTCACTCATTCTTGTATTCCTGAATATGTACTATATGGACAATAGTATTGGGACACTCCTCTTAATCATTGAATTCAGGTATTTCATTTGGTCCGATTGCCACATGTGTATAAAAAAAACCCCAGCACCTAGCCATTCGGTTTGCCTTTACTAACAAAACTAAAATAATTAGTCGTTCTAAAGAGCTCACTGAATTTGAGCTTGGTACTATGATAAGATGCGACTGTTGTAACAAGTCAGCTGGTGAAATTTCTTCCCTCCTAGATATTCCACGATCAACTGTGAGTGGTATTTTTGTAAAGTGGAAGCGTATAGGAAACACGGCAACTCAGATACAAAGTGGCAGACCATGTAAAGTTACAGAGCGGGTTAGCTGAGGCGCATAGTGCATAAAAGTCGCCAATACTTTCCTGACTCAATGACTGCAGAGTACCCAAACTCCTTTGGTATTAACATCTGCACAAAAACTGTTCCCCGGGTCTTCATGGCATGGGTTTCCATAGCCCAGTAGCTGCATGCAAGCCTTACATCCCCATGCACAATGCCAAGCGTCAGAGTGGTGTAAAGCATGCCGCCACTAAACCCTGGAGCATTGGAAAGGTGTTCTGTGCAGTGATTATTAACCCTTCTCTATCTTGCAGTCTGATGGACGAATATGGGTTTGGCAAATGCCAGGAGAATGTTGCCTGCCTGACATTAATGCCTATATATTTAGAATGGAAAGTCCTAAAAGCGCCCGTAGGTGTAATGTTTAGGTGTCCCAATAATATTGTCCATATAGTGTATATTAAGTCTGAGTTAGAAGAGATTAGGAGGACTCCACCATAAAAACATCTTCTGACATGTCAGTGACATCTTTTCAGATGTCATCGGTGGGTGTCCCTTACTTTGGAACTAAATCGCATTGAAATTCGTTCCACAGGTCAGGAATTTACACTGATGGAAATCACTGACTAACTCTTGAGAGGTTTGGTTGTATCGTTTTCTGGGAAAAGATTCAGTATAACTTCTATTTTATTGAGATAAACCTCAGTTTTTTGAGAGCTTTGGAGTCCAGTGGGTGGTCCTTCTCAGTGATTGACAGACTTCCATGTGTAAGTTCACATACAGAAATAACTGTCAATCACTAAGTGGACCATCTATTGGACTCTTAAACCCAGAATGCTCAGGGAATTAAAGGCTATGTACACCTTCAAAAGCAAATTATTTTTTTTTCCTGGATCCCATGCAGTCTACCCACTCCAAAAGTTTCACTAAAAGAGAACCTGTTAAACATGCTAATCAATCTAATGACATAGCCCAATTAGCTGATTGGCTTAGAGGGACCAAGTGGCCACCATCACTTACTATGATAAAGTCAGCTGAGGGGACCGCACCGCATATAGCCTGGGTCATGTGATGGTGCCCTGAATAGCATTTGACAGACGGGTGCTTTCTCCGTTACTTCCTTTAAAGCCTATCTCCATTTTAATGTGTCCACTAAGCCTTCCCCAGTTTACGCAGACAATACATTACTTTGTTTTTTACCCTTTTTGCTATCATGTTTTCTTTTCCTAAGGAAGCTAGATGTTTTGCATTATATTCTCAAGTTTCATGTTAGTTGAAGGGACATAAAACTGGGCTGAGCAGCATGAAGATGCAGTGCATCGTAAAGCAGTAACCAGTTAATTAACAATTTTGTACAATTATTTAGCCAAACTAAACTCGCACCCTAAGTTTCATCTTCAATAACATAAAAAAATTGATTTGCCATACTAATTAAACTGTATGTATGCATTTACTACAATAGAATAACACTTTCAGTTCAGGCTTAAAGACACACATACTACTTTGTGTGTGTCGGAAACTTCCCCATAGCATCCCATTACAAGCCACAATGGCACTTTTATACAGGAATTAGGTTTTTTTTGCACTGTTTTTATAATATGATTTTATATAATTTATTTGCTTTAATATTTACTTTCCCCTTTAACAGAACGCTTGTGTAGAAATACATAACTCCATACGAAACAGTATGGCTTTATGGGAGCTTAGCTTGTATTTTATTTACAACAGGAGAATTATTACTATATATTTATTCATATTGCATGGAATGGATATTGTCTGGAAAGAAATATTATTTCTTTCTGGCAAATGATATGCAGGTGGAGAAGACCAGGCAACACATATGATATGAAAGATGTGCTGCTGATAAACAGAAATGGAAATGTAACCAAGCTTCTCAACCTGTGGAGAGAGTAATTTTGGTCTTTCTTAGTTTTAATAGTTTCTTTTTTATAGTCACGACCAGTAGAACGCTGCTTTATTTTTCCCATGAGATAAACTTTATGCAAATCTGAAAGAATCCAATTTTTTTTCCAGCAATATGTTGCAAAAAGAGAATTTATTTGTATTTGTTTTACTTTCTGAAATGATCAGAAATAGAAAAATGGCAGCATGCAGTCTGATGTATTCTGGGATTGGTTCTTAGAATGACGCTGGTGTAAACTAGACTTTTTTTTTAGGTTTTGCAACATCTGTGAGTTCTGGGGATGAGACGAATGAATTAAAAAACAAATGGGATTTCATTGTAGTATAGAATATCAGTGATTCTCACTTGGCGAGGTATGAAATGTATACTTGTGTTTCAGAGGATGTATGATAAATTCATCATTCTAAGTAAGGCTGGTCTCACCTCCCACCATTCTTCCACCTGCATGTGAACTATGTCAGTACTAGCCATTCTGATTACTTTGCCAGGTATTTCATCCAAATGGATTTAGGGCTAAACTACACATAGCAACTGTTGTACAACTAAAACAATTGTGTTACTTGCATGTAACATGGCAAGTTGCATTATACATGCCACTGTCGCGTGACTCAATGTATTGCTATAGACTGTGGCTGTCATGAGACAAGACGTCTGTGTGTAGCCCCTAGCTTAATTGATGGCTAATCAATATGTTGAAATTAAGAGATTTTTTTGTAACAAATTATAATGAAGGATGGATTATTTAAAGCGTACCTAACTTTTCAGGTAACTTTCCAGAATAAGCTGTCATGCGTGCACATGAGAAACAACACTGTTTCGGCCAATATATGACTTGTAGTATTCATTTTTTTTTTAGCAGTTTTCCCCTCTGCAGGCTCTACTTCTAATTCTTAGTTTTCTCTGAGCTAGTGGGCGGAGCCTAACTGCTATAATGTCTTCTATACACTGGGAATAGGAGAATCCTGCTCTTCTATCTCTATCTATCATATATATAGACGTTCCAGCAGCATGGAGGAGATTATACAGCAGTATTGAGCCGTTTAGCTGAGAATCCAGCACTGGCGTAACATAGAAATCTTAACAAAAGCCTGTTTTTTTCTCACTATGCTTTTGCTTCCTGCCCTGCTCACCCCTCCCCTCTCCATAGCGTGTCTGTGTCTTTCTCACTCTGCTACTGCTTCCTTCTTCAGTTCTCCCCTCTCCATAGACCTGTATAGTAGGCAGTGAAGAGACACATCCCTACCTTCTGCAGCCCGTCTATTCTGCTCTTTAACGAGGGATGGACTTTGCTTGACAACAGGGGGGGGGACATCAGATTACAGGAAGGGAGACACCTAGTGGCAGTAACTTCACACATAATTTTCATGGATAAAATAATTACAATCAGTGATTGTGATATTTTAATGTGATACCACCAAAGGTGCCAACCAATATGACCGCACTTCCACTTCCAATTACCTACCAAACTGTGGCTACTTTTTTAACTTCTGTTTTAACTAATGTTTAGTCAATTTAAAATTTTGGGAGGCAATCCTATTTATCTTTAAATGTCCAACTGGTCCACACATGACTCTTCAAGAACGTTTCTGAAAATCCTTGCAGAATTTTTAGCTGCACTGAAATCATGTAGCTACAGGAAAAAAGATGCGACTGACGGAGACATCCGAACTCCCCAGAGAGCAGGCAGAAATGGTTTATTATCATCCCAGTATTCCTGGTCGCTGTGTATATAGTTCAGGAAGAGGCCATGACGCTACCCTGCTTGCGTCCCAGCGATCACTTGTTGGATAACTGCAGAAGCTGCTGGGTCACAGCAGACCCAGATCAGCTCTGCAGTGTATTTCAGGAGGCTTTATTTCCCCTTCAACTGCGGCTAATAGCTCAGAAAAACTATTGTAATGTTAAAATGCCCCACAAAGCTCTGAAAAGAATCTGATAGCTTAAACCAAACATTCTAGCCACGCCCCCAATGACCCCAAACCATATATCTTTTTTTATAAAAATAACCGTAATGGAAAGGGGACACAATTTAAAAAACTATTTTAGGCTGGGTTCACACCTGCATCGCTGCTTTCCATTGTTCTGCTTCGTCAGAGGAGCAGAACAAGGGAAAATCGGAAGTGTTCCGTCGGGATGTCAGCGGCTTTACTGGAAACAATAGCGCAGCATGCTGTACTTGTCATGTCCATGGCCACGGGCCGTCAGGCTCACTCACCTCCTGACGGTCGCAGCCCTGGGTCTGCGAGCGCTGGCCCCAGTCTCCTCCTCAGCTCACATCCGCTTAGCTCGGCCGGATCCCGTAGGGTGCGCGCGCACGCTCATGCCCGCTCTTAAAGGGCCAGCACACGCACCTGAAGTTAATGTTAAAATTAGCCCATGAGTGCCCTGGACTATAAGAAGGGCTCAGCCCCTTCCTCCCTTGCCTGAGCGTTATTGTCATACCCTAAGTTTGTCTAGCAAATGGTATCCCAGTGTTTTCCAGTTCCCAGTGTTACTCGTTCCTGTACCTGTATCCTGTATCCCGTGCTACCTGGTCAAGTGCTGCACTGAGCTGTAGTCGTGCTGTGCTGTATTCCACGCCTGTCCTTCTACACCACGCCTGACGTCTGCCTGCTGCCTAAAGTCCCAGCCGAGCATGTCATTGCTACTGTCCGAGCTGCCACAGGTACACTATACGAACTATAGACTGTGACCTGAATCTTGTTGGCCAGCTGCCATACCGTCAAAGCGTTACGGCCCAGTGGGTCTACGCACCAAACATGACAGTATGCTCAGGCAATGGACCCCGTTGGTCGATCCAAGCCCAAGATGATGTCACAAGCGATGCGGGCGGATATGCTGGACCTCCGGTCTCGACAGGACCAACTCCTCCAGGCCTTGAACATTCTCGCACGTCGGCAGCAGGCACAAGCTGCTGTTCCTCCTACTACACCTCCTGGCAGTGTTGATCCTCTGACTACACCTCCTGGCGGTGTGGATCATCGCTTTTCTTAGCCACTTCCTGACCACTATGATGGAGACGCAGGGACCTGTCATGGATTTTTGAACGAGTCTCAGATCCACTTCAGCCTTTATGCAAGGGCATTTTCGTCTGATGGCAAAAGGGTCGCTTTCATAATATCTTTCCTCACTGGCAGGGCCCTTGCATGGGCGAATCCTTTCTGGGAGAGACAAGGACCAGATACCCGTGACTTCCGGGGGTTCCTCCGGACCTTTCGCATGGTGTTTGAGGAGCCTGGACGAGTCTCATCTGCAGCACCCTCCTTGCTGAACCTACGCCAAGGAGACCCCTTTGTGGGCGAGTACGCCATCCACTTCTGCACCCTGGCGGGAGAACTGTTGTGGAACAATGAGGCCCTGGTGGCTACATTCTGGCAGGGACTGTCTCCTAATATTAAGGACGAGCTTGCCGCTCGAGATCTACCGTCTACCCTGGATGACCTCTTCCTTCTGGCCGCCCGGATTGATATAAGGATCCGAGAACGGCTCCAAGAAGCTCGTCGGGAGGGAGGCCTTCCTAGTCCGGTCCCTACTTTGCAGCAACCCCTGCTGTCCTCAGATGCTGATCCTCCTAAGGAGTCTGAGGATGGACCAGTGTAAGCTATCCACCCAGGAGAAACAACGCCGACGCACTTCGGGACTCTGTCTATATTGCTGCCTCGGAGGCCATCTTGTGCGTGTGTGTGCCCAATAGCCCCAAAGCCTAGGGTTGGTAGGAGAGACAACCTTGGGTAAAGAAGGACTTCCTTCTAAATTGTCCATACCCGTGACCATAGTGCCCGGCGAGAAAACGCATCGGGTCTCTGCGTATCTAGACTCCTGATTTTTACGAACCACAAGAATCTCACCTATCTCCAGGTGGCCCAACGGCAGAACCCTTGTCCAGCCAAGTGGTCGCTGTTCTTTACCAGGTTCCAGTTTGAGCTCCATTATCGCCCGGCCGACAAGAATGTGAGGGCCAATGCCTTGTCCAAGTCATTTGAGACAGAGTACACCATGGAGATTCCACAGAATATTATTGATCTGTCTTGCATTGTCTCTGTCAACCCCTTGCAAGTTAATGACATCCATCCAGGGAGGGCCTTTGTGTTTGCCTGGCTGACAGAGGAAGAATCCTCCGCTGGGGACGCTGCTCTAGACTGGCAGGTCACGCAGGTACCCGTAATACCCGAGACCTGATTGCCCGTCATTTCTGGTGGCCCACGCTGCCCAAAGACATTATGGACTTTGTTTCTTCCTGCTCAGTGTGTGCAGCTAACAAGGTTGCTCACTCCAGACCTGCTGGTCTGCTCAAGCCACTGCCGGTGCCCGATGCTCCCTGGCAGCATATAGCTATGGACTTTATTACTGACCTGCCTCTCTCTGCAGGATGCAGTACTGTCTGGGTGGTGGATCGATTTTCGAAAATGACCCACTTCGTTCCTCTTACCGGCCTTCCTTCTGCTCCTCAACTGGCAAACCTTTTCATCCAACACATCTTCCGCCTGCATGGCTTGCCGCGGCATTTTGTGTCTGATCGGGGGGTCCAGTTCACCTCTAGGTTCTGGAGAGCCCTCTGTAGACTCCTCGTGAGATTGGGCTTTTCCTCTGCCTACCATCCTCAGTCCAATGGTCAAGTCGAGAGGATCAATCAGATCTTGGAGAACTACCTAAGCCACTTCATCTCCAAGCAGCATGATGACTGGGTGCAGCTTCTTCCGTGGACTGTGTTCTCCTATAACAATCACACTAGCGAGTCCACAAAAACTACACCGTCCACATCCACAAATTCCTCTCCCGGTGTCATAACGTCTGAGGTACCAGCAGCTGATTCCGCTTTTAGAGACTTTAGATCTGGCAGCAGACTCGATCCTCCATCCCACTGGCAGTCGACCGCATGAAACGGAAGGCAGACACGAGGGGAAGAGAACCTCAGTTCTCCTACCCTTCTGAAGAACTTTCTCTCTCGCCCTGGCCCCAAGAGGAGGGGGCTTAAGAGGGGGGATACTGTCATGTCCATGGCTGCGGGCCGTCAGGCTCACTCACCTCCTGAGGGCCGCAGCCATGGGTCTGCGAGCGCTGGCCCCACTCTCCTCCTCAGGAGACGCCAGCGCTCACTTCCGCTTACCTCGGCCGGGTCCCGTAGGATGCGCGTTCACGCTCATGCCCACTCTTAAACTGCCAGCGCACGCACCTGAAGTTAATGTCAAAATTAGCCCATGAGTGCCCTGGACTATAAGAAGGGCTCAGCCCCTTCCTCCCTTGCCTGAGCGTTGTTGTCGTACCCTAAGTTTGTCTAGCAAATGGTCTCCTAGTGTTTTCCAGTTCCCAGTGTTCTTCATGCCTGTACCTGTATCCTGTATCCCGTGCTGCCTTGTCAAGTGTCGTGCTGTGGTGTATTCCACACCTGTGCTGCTACGCCAAGCCTGTCATTGCCACTGTCCGAGCTGCCACAGGTACACTATACGAACTATAGACTGTGACCTGCGTCCTCTTGGCCAGCTGCCATACCGTCAAGGCGGTACGGGCCAGTGGGTCCACGCAGCCAACGTGACAGCGCTATTGTTTTCAGTAATTTCTGCCATATCTGCGATAGAGGCCCCTAACCGAGCCTCCAACTCAGATGTGAATAGAGCCTTAGTGACGCTTTGTGCTATTAAAAATAGAAAATATGTGAAAAACACACTTTTTTTTTCTTTTTTGTTTTACATTACCTCCTGATATCACAAAAAAATACGAATATAAGAATGACCTAAAAATATATCCCTATATATTGCAGTAAAAAGATCCAAAGATTATGACTAAACTAGAAAAAACATGATTAAAAGCAGTTTTAATCCTGCATGTACAAATAAAAAAAATTGGCTCTGGTCATGAATGGGGTAAAAGGCCTTGCCTTAAATAGGTTAGTTATAAAACTCTAGCCTCCAGCTTGCACTACAGTTTGCTTACTTCTGACAGATTTTGTACATCTCCCATTGAATTGTTTTTGCTGCCATGTAATAATATTTCCCGGTGTATATTATGCAGCCCAACTAGAAAAGTATTATTATTGCTTATAAAGTGCCACACTTGTCCATGGGCTGTGTCCGGTGTTGTAGCTCAGTCCGATTGAAGTGAATAGGGCTAGGCTGCAATACCACTCAAAACCCATGGACAAAAGTGGTGCTGTTTCTACCCCAGATATGTTTTTTTATTATCTCATACAACCCCTTTTAATCTGAGTCACACACAGAGCCAGCAGCCACACACTGAAGTGAAAGCAGGAGATAACACTACGATTGACATGATGTACCTTCCTTGCAATCTCTGTTGTTGTCTGTGGTGTTTCTAGTGATAGACTTTGCAGATTAAAGATATGTTCACACATGGCAGATACGCTGCAGATTTTCCGTCTGGGTTTGCTGTCGGAAAATCTGCAGCGTATTACAGTAGCATCAAATTGGAGGAGATTTTAACAAATCACATCCACACATGGAAAATTTCTGTAGGCAAAGTTACCTGCGGCACGTATTTTAGAATTCGCAGTATAGTTTTTTACAGCGGATTTCACTACTTTCAGTGATAGAAGTGAAATTTGCAGCAAAACTTTACTGCAGAATCGTGATAGATTTGTTGTAATATACGCAGGCGGGTTTTTCAATCCCGTGTGGACATACATTTACACAGAAAAATCATCTTATATTGCTTCTAAAATAACAATATCCAGCATAAAGTAAAGTTTCATAGCTCTTGGCCGGATAGAAGGCGATATAGGAGCTTTATACTGACCTTTTGAAGAGTTAAAGGTTAGAAGGAGTAAGAACTATCTTGTTTTCGTATAGAAAGACAAATGATGCAAACTCCAGTATTATCTGTCAGTATGATATCCACAAGGATTGTACAAGAGTACCTTCAATATATTAACCAGGAACCAAATAGAACTACTATTACTATATCTACAAATCATGGAGTGTTAGGCTATGTTCACACGGGGTCTTTTGCCGAGTTTTTTGACGCGGAAACCGCGTCGCAAAACTCGGCAGAAACGGCCCGAGAACGCCTCCCATTGATTTCAATGGGAGGCGTCGGCGTCTTTTTCCCGCGAGCAGTAAAACTGCCTCGCGGGGAAAAGAAGCGACATGCCCTATCTTCGGGCGCTTCCGCCTCCGACCTCCCATTGACTTCAATGGGAGGCAGGAGACAGCGTGTTTTCTGCCCGCGGCGCTCAATGGCCGCGGGCGAAAAACGGCGCGATAATTGCTATTCACACGGAGTATTTTGGGGGAGGAATATCTGCCTCAAAATTCCGTTTGGAGCTTTGAGGCAGATATTCCTCCCCCAAAATACTCCGTGTGAACATAGCCTAATTATAGTGGTTTCATACAGCAAAATTTATGTACAAATCAATAGTGGAACCTTGGATTTTATACAGAATAAAACTGTCTACAAATTACGTAGGCAATGTATGGGTTTATGGAGCAATAGATATCCAATGCTCTCTTCACAGCACTGAACCCGAGCTGATCGCCTGACAGTTATCATTCATTTAATGTTCTTCTTCTTTTTTAAAAAAAAAAACCCCAAAAAAAACAAAACATTTTTGCCTAAAACAATATAATCACTGGTAAATATTTGTATATGAGTTGTTGTCTTCTTCTTTTGTGTCAACAATGTTATTCAGCTGTTTGGAGTTTGAGTATTGTCAAACAGAATCATTCACTTTAAGCTAACATTAGCAGAAAGCTGGGATTGTTATTTTAAAGGGGTTATACATTGTATCTAAATTTGGCATCAAACAATTGAATGCTCAAAGTTATGCAAACTCTATTCACAAACTGAAATTTCAGGTGCAAACCGTGTAGGACTGTGCTGTGCTTGTTGATACACACACGGCCTCAGGAGGGGAAATGTAGAATTGCATAGGGCCCATTCTAATTATTGGCAACCATATTATAAATGGCTGTGCCAAGTCTTACAGAGTGGAATCAACCCTCTGCTTTGGCTAATAGTGGCGGTTCGTGAGTGGTGGACACCCCTTTATGATATCCATATGACCTAATAGGCCATGCGGACAGGAGTTAACCAGTTGGCTTAACCCCCTTTAAGAAAGCTTGCGGAACATGCTGGATACAGAGTTAACACATTCAGTTTGTCCATGGAAAGATCATATATTAAAAAAGTTATTAATAGTGTCAGGTTAAGGCTCTTTTCACATTGCCGTTGTGAGCCTCCGTCGGAGGTTATGGAACTTTGATGGCAAGAATAGCGCAGCATCGGCTACCAATAAGATCTTTATGGAAACATGATACAAAAATGTGATGGATAGAGCATACTACTAATGACTGCTAAAAAACTGTTTATGTGTACAAGCTGTTACAGACTCCATGTTCAGTCTCTGTTTTATATTGCTTATTTAGTTAATATATAAGATGTATAATTTTAATATGTAAAAATACAAAGAAAACGGTCATAAAGAAGTGATTCAAAGTTGTTTTCTTTGTTTTCCTGAGCGGAGGTCTGGCATGCCTCAAAGTTTAGCTTTTGTTTGTAAATTGTATGTTGTGCCCCATCAAACCCTGTCAGAAATTGTTTGGTACTTAGCAATTCATCAGAAAGCACAATTAATAGAGAAGGGAAAATGCAACGTACGTGATACAGCTGAAAAGAGAAAATAGCAGGAAAACAAGTGGCTCCGCTTTACAAATGTAAATAAGGTGTCTTAGGAGCAGAGTGAAGAAGATGTTCACTGACAGGAAAGCATACATTAGACGAGATAACGTAGCCGCTCGGTGGGTATTCACCATGCTATAAGGCAGAGATGAAAGCATTTTGGTTTTTTCTTTGTGTTGCATAATTTATCACCATTGTGCTGTTCCAGTTCACGTACTCTTAACAGTCAGTTTGTGCTTTTTCTTGTCATTCTCATCATATCATCTTCATTCAAGAAGCCGCGTGTACAAAGAAAATGTGAGTTGCTGATTCGACTTGAAGGCACTTGAAATCCTTGACTGAATCAATACTATAGAAATACACATTCTTTATCAATGTCTATGTGAATTTATATTGTAGTAATCTAGGATATTGTATTTTTTCAACATCTTGGCCTTGGAAATAACCATTGTTATAACTCTGGAGTTATTTAGACAAATTTATGTGAGAGGTAAGAGGAGTCAAATGGTTCAACAACCTCACCTGCCGCACTAGATCTAGATCATCTTCAAGGGATGCCGCAAGTCACAGTCAATGTAATTTTTAATTGCCAGCGTGGCATTGGCTGCGCTTCCGTATCCTACATTAGCCGACAGATCAAATTGTAGGCATTGCTGCATTGCACTTGGACCATCGATTTGAATAAACTAGGGAGGCAACTGCTTACCCCCCTCATGTTCTTATAGGCTCTTGTCGAGTACTTTCGTTTCCTCCCATTCCCTAAAAGAATGCTACAGTTAATCGATTTACAATTAAATTGGCCCTAGAATTGTAGAATAAGTATTTGTGTGAGCTTAGGTCTGGAATCGATTAGAGTGTAACTTTTATATTGTTCTACAGAATAACTTGGTAGTATAATAACGGGTAATAAATAAATGAATAAATGGTTACAATGTTCTTGGGTTTGCTGTAGGAACACAATATCGCTTTCCAAGAGTATATCACATGGAGGTAGCTGATTTCATACAAATAAAGAGCAGCCAAAAGCTGCATTCATTAACAGGCCTTGGGTCAGGCATCTTATTATTTGTAGAAACAAGACAGGGTAAGGTCAGAGCCCCTTCCAGGCAAGGATAGCCATGGAGAGAACTGAACTACATTCAACAAAACAAGTCAGAACTTCACCGAACGAAGAGAACAAAGTACAAATTCTTAAACTACGAATCTTGTTGGGATATGAATAAGTAGCTTGTCAACTATCTGTTGGATTAACATGCCGTAGATTTGGTTTAGAATATATCATAATATAAACTGACTGTCACATGGATTTTTTTTCTTCTTGTTTTAGTTTTTTAACCCATTCCCACCCACCCCATGTAAATGAACAAGCTAATTGCATGGTCCCTGTGCCAGAAGCCCGTTTATTTACGTGCTGTCTTTTTACAATGAACTGCGACAGGGAACTGAAATAATCAGTTGTCACAAACAGCCCCTGAACACACCACTCATATTGAACCACCTTCTCAAGTCTACCCTAATAATTTTCAAAAGGCGGAGATTGTTGAAGGGGTAAAATAAGTTTCAATTGTTCTGAATACAGGAACCCAGATACTTCAATGTATCCGGTGCCCATCGATTTTGAAAATAATCTGCTAGCTAGCGTTGGAGAGTGATGGTAGTGAGACAATTGAAGAGGACCTGTCACTATATCATATAATGCAAATTGTTTATCTGACCTGAATTCCGCTGTCCCTCTGATTCCAGCACCTTTCTTCTTTTGTTCCTGGGCCCCCCTTTAAAATATGGCCCCCATTGTGTTGACATCCTAATTCTAATGCTAATTAATGCTGATTCCCTGTAGTTAGCCAATTTTGCAGCCTCTGACACTGTCTAATCTGTGGAGTCAGCTTTGCAGCCTCTGACACTGTACAATCAGTTCGAGGCAGTTTCAGACCAGCCAGGCAAAGCTGATCTTGCCAAAACAGCCTTATTTTGTGAGGCCACCCTGGGTGAAGACTTCAGAGCGGGTCTGAAGTTCCCTAACGGTGATTGGACAATGTCAGAGGCTGTGAAGCTGACCTTGGGAGAATAAGTGGTTCACGCCCTGTTGACTATCTTTAGGGAATTAGCATATAGGGTGCCAAGTCAACCGGGTGCCATATCTTAGGAACGTGAAGGCCCAGGAACAAGGGAAAAATTATGCTGGAATCAGGGGGACAGTGGGATTCTCAGGTAAATAGTTTGTATTACAGTTAGGTCCAGAATTGTTTGGACAGTTACACAAGTTTTGGCATTTCAGCTGGTTACCAAAACAAAATTGAATATACAGTTATATAATCAATACGGGCTTAAAGTGCAGACTCTCAGCTTTAATTTGAGAGTATTCACATCCTAATTTGAGGAAGGGTTGAGGAATTACAGCTCTTTAATATGTAGCTGCCTCTTTTTTTCAAGGGACTAAAGGTAATTGGACAATTATCTCAAAAGCTATTTAATGGGCTGCATGGGCTATTCCCTCATTAATCCATCATCAATTAAGCAGGTAAAAGGTCTGGAGTTGATTCCAGGTGTGGCAATTGCATTTGGAAGCTGTTGCTGTGAACCCACAACATGAGGTCAAAGGAGCTCTCAATGCAAGTGAAACAGACCATCGTTAGGCTGAAAAAAATTAAGAAATCCATCAGAGAGATACCACAAATATTAGGAGTGGCCAAATCGACAGTTTGGTACATTCTTGAAAAAAAAAAGCACACTAGTGATCTTGTGAACTCCAAAAGGCCTGGACGTCCACGGAAAACAACAGTGGTGGATGATCGCAGAATCCTTTCCATGGGGAAGAAAAACCCCTTCACAACATCTACCCAAGTGAAGAACACTCTCCTGAAAGTAGGTGTATCAGTATCTAAGTGTACCATAAAGAGAAGACTTCATGAGAGCAAATGCAGAGGTGCAAACCATTAATCCGCCTTAAAAATAGGCCAGATTAGATTTTGCCAAACACCATCTAAAGAAGCCAGCCCAGTTCTGGAAGAGCATTCTTTGGACAGATGAAACGAAAATTAACCTGTGCCAGAATGATAGGAGGAGAAGGCTTGGAACGGCTCATGATCCAAAGCACACCACATCCTCTGTAAAACATGGTGGAGGCAGTGTGATGGCATGGGCATGCATGGCTGCCAAAGGCACTGGGTCACTAGTGTTTATTGATGATGTGACTGAAGACCGAAGCAGCCAGATGAATTCTGAAGTGTTCAGGGATATACTTTCTGCTCAGATTCAACCAAATGCAGCAAGGTTGATTGAACGTCGCTTCGCAGTGCAGATGGACAATGACCTAAAACATACTGGAGTTTTTTAAGGCAAATAAGTAGAATTTTCTGCAATGGCCAAGTCAATCACCAGATCTCAACCCGATCGAGCATGCATTTCACTTGCTTAACACAAAACTTAAGGCAGAAAGACCCACAAACAAGTAACAACTGAAGACAGCTACTGTATAGGCCTGGCAAAACTTGACAAAGGAGGAAACCCACCGTTTGGTAATGCCCGTTGGTTCCAGACTTCAGGCAGTCATTGGCTGCAAAGGATTCTCCACAATGTATTAAAATAAAGATTTTATTTCTGGTAATGTTCATTTGTCCAATTTTGAGCCCCTGAAATGAGAAGGCTGTGTAGAAAAATGGTTGCAATTGAATTAAACCTGAAAGTCCACACTTCAATTGCATCTCTGTTGTTTCATTTAAAATCCAATGTGGTGGCATGCAGAACCCAAATCATGAAGATTGTGTCACTGTCCAAATTATTCTGGACCTATCTGTATATGACCTAGTAACAGGTCCTCTTTAAAGGTGTTTTCCAGCCAGTAAAAATTGATGGCCTGACCTCAGGATAGGCCATCAATATCTGATGGGTCGGGGTCCAACTCCAGGGACCCCTGCCTATTAGCTGTTTTTAGGAGCGTGCAGCGCTCGTACGTGCGCTGCTTCCCCTTTATTTCTACTTGCTCCCTGTGAATCTTCGACACACATTTAACGGTGATTCACAGGTATTGCAGCCTTTTCCCCCATTCACTTCAATGGGACTCCCGCCACTCCCTTCAAAACAGCTGATCGGCGGGGGTCCCTGGAGTTGGACCCCGACCCATCAGTTATTGTCGGCCTTTCCTGAGGATAGGACATCAAATTTTACTGGCTAGAAAACTCCTTTAAAGAGGCTCTGTCACCACATTATAAGCGGCCTATATTGTACATGATGTAATCGGTGCTGTAATATAGATTACAGCAGTGTTTTTTATTTAGAAAAAGCAATCATTTTTGACGGAGTTATGGCCTATATTAGCTTTATGCTAATAAGTTTCTCAATGGACAACTGGGCGTGTTTTACTTTTGGGCTAAGTGGGTGTTGTACAGAGGAGTGTATGACGCTGACCAATCAGCGTCATACACTGCTCTCCATTCATTTACTCTGCACATAGCGATCTAGCTACATCGCTATGTGCAGCCTCATACACACACTATAACATTACTGCAGTGTCATGAAAAATAAAAAAACACTGCTGTAATCTACATTACAGCGCAGATCACATCATGTACAAGATAGGGAACTTATAATGTGGTGACAGAGCCTCTTTAAGTCTTTTGAAAGTGTATTTTAAAATGGGAAAGTTGTTGGAATGTGTGGAATTCAGCCATAAGGTTTTGGAGGGAAGTTAGTGAGGAGGTTATCTAAGAGAGAAGGTCATCGGCTGCAATGTGAAAAAAGAAAAAATATTTTACTAAAAGTTTTGCTCACCTCATAACCACCACGCAATGGTTGCGTTTTCCAATGTGTTTTTCATGATGCTTGACTGATGCAAAGAATATGTAATTAATCCAAACGCTGTGGGTGCTTGTAGATACTCCTGAACTAATCCTGTGTCGACTGCAGGCAATTGAAGCAAAAAATGGTGTGTAGAAAAGGCAGATCCAGCACTCGAATATTAAAATTCCAATTTTATTTAGGTAATTTTTAAAACCAAGGATAAAACAAAAATCCCGGGACCACGCTTACGCGTTTCAGACCGCTGGGGTCCTTAATCATAGCTATGATTAAGGACCCCAGCGGTCTGAAACGTGTAAGCGTGGTCCCGGGATTTTTGTTTTATCCTTGGTTTTAAAAATTACCTAAATAAAATTGGAATTTTAATATTCGAGAGCTGGATCTGCCTTTTCTACACACCATTTTTTTCATCGGCTGCAATGTTTAACTCTGAATCACCTAATCTAAGTTGCCTAATGTCCGGATTGACTCGCACCCACCTAAAAAGGCTTTAACGTAAGGACAAAGATCAATGGGGAGAGAGAAGGCAGTCCTGTCGGGTGCCATAGTGTATCTGGAAAGGTAGAGAGAGAACCCCATCGACTTCTGTCTACACAGTGGGAGCACAGTAGATGTTAGAAATCCATGAGCACATAACAGGGCCAAGCAAAGTCAACCCAGTCAAACACCTTCTCAGCATCTGTAGATCACAGGCATGGGAACCTTCTTGGTGTGGGCATAGTGAATTTTATTAAGTACCTTAATCGTATTATCACAGGCCTCTCAGGAACGAATGAAGCCCACCTCGTCTACAGGAATTAATTTTGGTAGTAGTGAGAGGTGAAGCATTCTCTAAGGGGATTTCAGAAAAATAGTAACATGGATCAGTCAAAATATCTTTCAAAATTGACTCGTAATGTAGAAGGAACCCATTTTAGTCCCAGGCCCTTGGTTTCTTCTTTGCGTGACTTAATGAAACCTGGAGCATGGCATTATGTAAAAATATAGAATCAATGGTAGAGGAGCATATTAGGGGGGCATCAGTGTGGCAAATAAAAAAATAAGTGATCCTTGAATAAACATGGACTGAAGGGATAAACAAGGGAAAGGTTACTCAGCTTCGCCCGGACCATATAGCAGAGGGGCAGCCACCTTTCGCAATCCCACTGTTGTGAAACTACAACTCCCAGCATGCCCTGAGAGCCAGCATGCCCTGAGGCTTTGATATTCCAGCCAGCTGTCAGGGCATGCTGGAAATTGTAGTTTCACAGCTGGAGTGCCGGAGTAGGTGGCAGAAAAATGTGGATGGGGTATAGGGACATCCAGTGTTGGACTTGTGGTGTCACAAACTGTAAAAAAGAAGTGGCAAATGAATAACCGTTCCACCCTGTCTTATGGGAAGAAAACAGAGACAACAACATTTTGTTTTAATAGAATATCAATAAACCTGTGGGCTAATAAAACAGATTTGATTAGTCTGATGTAGTCTGAAATGTGAGAGATATTTAAAAAGTCAGCAAAAGAAACATCTGTACAATTAAATTCTTCTGTAAAAGTTTCAATATGGACCTTTTAATAAGGCATCTGCCAGTCCAAGAGCTAACCAAGCAAGCATTGGACCTGCTATAATGGAGACGCAAAGATAAAGGTTTCAGAACAGTTAGTGGGCCTGGTAAGATCTAGAGGTTTTCCTTCCTTTATGGAGGAGAGGGAGATGAAGCAGCATCGTCTGGAGCATTGTGACATAGGATATTGTTGTGATAGCGGTAAAGGAAAGTCCAGCCAGTCTAGAAATTGGAGATCTGGCATATCTAAGAAGTGGCGCAAAGCTTCAATTTAGGCAGGATTGTGAAGAGCAAATGTGGTACCAGGTTTTTGGGCATTTTTGGTAGCAAGGATGATTTTCACACTTTTGACATATACAAATAAATGACAAAATAAAAAAAACATACTAAACCCCCATATATATTTTTTGAACGTAGACATCTGACACATTGTCAGTGCCACTCAGCACTTTCTACACAAAGGCACCGTCATTCAATTTTTCATAAAAAATGTATACAAATTTATATTTGTGGCTAAAAGTGTGACCCAAGCACAAAGTTATATGCACCACATATTCTAAAAATAAAAGTTCAATCTGTGAAGAGTGAAGAGCCTGTGCTCCCAATTTTGCTGAAACGCAGGCCATTCAATATTTGGCGATCATCCACAAATGTGTTAAAAATATATTCTGCACATGGCAAGCAGCTACTATGCTACCAAAATCTTCATTTTTTTTCTGGGTGCACAGCATATAGTGTATAAAAATACAATGTAATAATTTATACACACAACCACCGTCACACAAATTTGCATCAAAAAGTGATTATAAGCAAGCAGACCTCTGATCCAAGCAAAATGTACTCTGCAAAGAATTGTAAGATGTGAGGTGCTGATACATACCACACGTCTACGTTGCCAGGTGCGTGTGTTAAAGAAACGCCCAAACCACAGGAATGCACCAACCAATTTTTGCATGGAAGTTGAATTGGTGATTTTATAGGAATTACATTTTCCACCCCCGTCCAAACATACTTTAAGGCTGTGTTCAGCAACAAAACCCCTCCATTTTGCCACCATTCATTGCTGCGGCAAAAAACATATATTGAATGCAACATGAGAACACAGCCTAACCATAACCAATAATCACAATTCCCTAAACTTAGTCGAATGCGTTAACCAACACTGATTTGTTTTAGTGGAACTAGTTGGATACAATCTCTTATGGCCACCATTAGTGGATGAAAATGTATATTCTGATTGACGGAAATCTTTTCCATCCATCAGAGAAGCGGTCAGCGGATTTACCCTAAAGATTGGGTACAGACAGGATAGTGACCGTGTAAAATGTACAAACTTTTGTAATGTCCGGCAACAATGCTTGCCGCCGTGTACTTACCAATTCCTGACATCTTCTGTCTCCTGGCCTGCGCCACTCCTCTCCTAAGGTTTCTGCTACTGGCAGCCTCCCACGTCGCTGCCGTTCACCTCCTGACTTGTTCACTGCTGTTGCTGGAAAACGCTTTGAACATTTTCCTCCTAAAGGGCCAGTTCATATGCCACTCAGCTTTCCAAAGCTATGAAAGAGTTCCGCCCACTCTTCTACAATTCCTGAGCAATTACGGTAGGTTCATCCTAGCTAGTTTAGTGATTTCCTGCATTATACTTTGTTGGATTTCCTGTGATTGACCTCTACCTTTGACTATCCTTGCCTTCCGCCTGCCCTGACCTCTTGCTTGTAAACTGTGACAAATCTCTGCCGCCTGCCCTGACTTTTGACTCTTCCAACCATGAGTGCCCCTCTGCTGCCTGCCCTGATATATGCTATATCTGACCTCGTATTCTGTCTGCTGATTTTGCACTACACAAGTTAAGGTTGATCGTTGCCAAGGGAGACTACTCTGGTGGTAGCAACCTCTGGTTCCCCAGCAACGAAGTTCAAATACCTCTATAGGTATACCTGGGGTCCCCTTAGACTCCACTCTTGGTGACACAGTGGGTTTACTCCATCCTCTACAGGCCCCATGACAATGTCTGATTATCCACGGGCCCCTTGACAACTTTATTGATATTTGTGTGTGGTGCAAGTACTTGGTATGACTTATTTGACGACGCGATCTGGATGCTTGTAAACATCCGGGTCGTTGAGTCAATAAGCGACCTAATTATGCGCAGTGGGGTGATTAGATGAACTACTGTTCATCTCCTCACTCTTTTTCTGAAAAAAAAACCCTCCATATATGCTAATTAGAGTGTAAGTCTGTTCTCTAATTAATAAAGAAGGGTGATAACATTAACAAAGGTTCTTGTTAGCCCTTCCCTTGGGGTCTACAGCCATCCAGGGACAGGAGGATTATGACATATATTAACCTCCTCTCCCTGCCTTCCTCCTCCTCCACAAGAGCTAATGAGAGAATTTGAAGTGAATTTAAAAGTCAAGAATCTTAGCTTTAAATGAGATCTAGCTTCTAACTAGCCTGAATTAGAGCCGTTGGAAGCATGGGTTAAAATCGAGCTGCAAGTTTAGGTCTTGCTTGAAAGCCAAGAATCTCAGCTTTAAAACAAGATTTGTAGCTCTATGGGTATGTGCACACACACTAATTACGTCCGTAATTGACGGACGTATTTCGGCCGCAAGTCCCGGACCGAACACAGTGCAAGGAGCCGGGCTCCTAGCATCATACTTATGTACGATGCTAGGAGTCCCTGCCTCGCTGCAGGACAACTGTCCCGTACTGTAAACATGATTATACTACGGGACAGTTGTCATGCAGCAAGGCAGGGACTCCTAGCGTCGTACATAAGTATGATGCTAGGAGCCCGGCTCCCTGCACTGTGTTCGGTCCGGGACTTGCGGCCGAAATACGTCCGTCAATTACGGACGTAATTAGTGTGTGTGCACATACCCTATCTGCGAACTATCCTGCATTACAGCCGCTAGTAGCAAGGACATATCAGATACGTCCTTAGACTACTGAAGTGCCTTCCTGCCAGGACGTATGAGATATGTTCTTGGCAGGGAAAGGGTTAAGCTGCAGGTGAAAAGGATGCCTCTTTATATGGCCCCTTGGGCGACACAGACTTATTAGGGCCCTTTGCGGGGGAATTCACGGCGGCAGTAAAATGGCAGAAAACTTCACTTTTATAGACGTTAGGCCCTGTTTATGCCCCCATATAAAAGTTAGGCCCCCTGTCTGTACCCCCATAAATTTAGTGCCCTCTGTTGATAGTGTCACACAGCCCCCCAGGTAGTGCCACACAGTTCCCCTCCCAGGTAGTGCCACACAGCCCCACCCTCACAGGTAGTGCCACACAGTGCCCTCCTCCCAATTAGTGCTACACAGCCCCCCTCCTTCCTGGTAGTGCCACACAGCCCCCCTCCCTCATGGTAGTGCCCCACAGCCCCCCTCCCTCATGGTAGTGCCACACGGCCCCCCTCCCTCATGGTAGTGCCACACGGCCCCCCTCCTCCCTGGTAGTGCCACACGGCCCACCTCCTCCCTGGTAGTGCCACACGGCCCTCCTCCTCCATGGTAGTGCCACACAGCCCCCTCCCTGTAGGTAGCGCCTTTGGGGTTCCCTCTAGGAGTGGAATCCCCAGCCAGAGCATTGCCGATGCTCTGGCTGGGGATTCTGCTTCAGGAGAAGCCCCTGATGTCACTGTCTATATACGGATAGGGATGTTAGGGGCAACCCCAGAGCCAAAGTCCCAGGCAGAACGTTACTAGCCTCTAGCACTCTGCCTTGGACTCCTTCTCTCCTCCTGACATCACTGTTCATATATGGACGGTGATGCAGTGACGATTGCAGCGTCAGCACCCGGCAGCCGAGTGGGCCCCGGCACTTGCCCGGGTTCGCCGGGTGCTGACGCCAGCCCTGCCCCTATTTATAAGTCGCACCAGTTGCAGGCAATTTTTGAAGTAAGGGATTGATGAGGCGTCTCATTGCCAGGGTACATTGGGAGAAGTCTGGAAGCAAGGCGATGTACGTGTCCAGGAATGACACAAGATTCTATTGCCATTGACATTGGAGAATTTCCTGATTTTTCGCTAAAGAAGTGAATACTGCAAAAAGCTTCTTTGTTAAAGATGGATGTAACTAGTGGTGGCATGAAAGTCCCCTTTGGATACTGTCTCAGGGATGCAGCGTAGCTTTAATACTGTTCTGCCTGCCTTTGTTTTCTTGGTTGGCGACTTAGAGGATCAGGGACCTTCCGCCTGGTCAATCTCGTATCTTAGGATGTGGTTGTTTGTTAATGAGAGGTCAGTTGAGTAGAGATAGCACAAGGTTCAGACTTGAATATTGTGTTTTCTGTCTAGTTTCCACAAATTATTTCCTCGAGATCCCAATTAGTAGGAAGGTCACTGAGCAGAGCATGCAGGTCCCTAAGTCTGGGAGATCTGAAGGCTTTAAGTGTGGATAAATATCCCCGTAACGGGTATGGGGTGGTCAGTCCCTCACTTGGTGCGAGTAGGCCAGAGGGATCAGGGTTGTGCATAAAGGTGGGGCCCTTTAAGAGTGGAGGTCTCTTGTCCATTCCAGCCTGTTCAGCAGTGGAGCCTCCAGGGTTTTGTGCCACTGGCGCCCCCCTTCTCCCCTATAATGGTAATGCTGGACAGTCCTTAAAGGGAGGCGGGCTTCAAGGCCTATCTTGTTCTGCATCAGCGAGGGGCAGCAGGGTTGTTTTGGAGCTGCGGAACAGCAGCGTTGTTGGAAGCCACTTTTTCCATTTTGAGAGCTAAAGTCAGGTCTGGAACAGGGTCCCGTGTTTGAAGGGCATGGGAATCTTCTTCTGGTAGGTAGGAGCTGGATCGGGGTACTGTGGCCCGTGAGTGACATATTGGCACTATGATGATCACTATATCGGCACTATCTTGGAAGTTGCCATGGGAGAGGAGATAGCGCCGATGGGGATGAAGTACTGGTGTGTGATTGGCTCCTGGAAGGTGGAAGACAATCTCCAGCGTTAAAAACGCCTTGCAATCATTACAGCGCAAGCAAGGAGGTTAGATGCCCGTAGGTGTACTGAATAAATTGAGTCCCTTGTCCGAGAGTTCAGTAAAGCAGGGCTAGACAGAGCCATGCTCAGGATCCTTCCCTTGAAAAGTTTTCTTTCTAAGAAATTATGAAAGGCATATGTGCCGTAATTTAGATTTCATAGGGGTGACATAATCTAAAGGAAACTTGTCCTTGTGACCGTTTCCCTTTACATTTTTACTAAGATGAAAAATTGATAATCATACTTGTCATTTTACCCACAGGGTGAAAGGGGGTTTCCGAGTTATTCAAAAAAGTGTCCGAGCTAGGAGAGATGCAAAAAAAAGAGCCATTACTCCCCTCACAGATCCCTGGCATTCCAGCACTGCCGCTTCGGTCATCCGCGTTGCTGTTTATTGAAATGGCTGCAGCGATGATGTGTTTGTATACTTGCATGATCGCTGCATCCAATCACTGGTCTCAGCGGGTATACGACACAGGTTTGCTAAGGCCAGTGATTGGCTGCAGGGCACGTCATCTCTGCAGCCATGTCAATAAACAGCGGTAGAGAGGACCGGAGTGGCGGTGTTTCAAAGTTGGGGATCTGTAAGGTGAGTAATGGCTCATTTTTTTTTAATGCATCCCTCCTACCCCTGCCACTTTTTTGAATAATTTGGGAAAATCCCTTTAAGTATGAATAAGTGAATCATTCCTTTAATTAGAATTACTCACACATACAGTATGTTAACAAATAACAGTTTATTTGTATCCACTATAGGGCTTTGGGCAGTAAGTTGATGGAAATGTCTTGGGCCTCCTTAATAATGCTATATCTGAAAGGTCAGAAGTCTTCAGAAGCTCATATGCAAATAAATTTGGTTAGATGTCTCTTATTATAGATCCAAGATACAATTCACGTTTAATCATAAAAACGTAGTTAATCTCATTGGAATTGCAATAAAGACTAGTAAGAATATACAGATTGGATAAAAGGGTTCTAAACTTTTTTTTTTTTTTTTAGAAAATCAAGCTGTTTAGTCATAAAATAAGAAAAAAATATAACTATGTAATATAAATCTTGTTTCTATTTTGCACAGTTTTTTAAATTCTCTGAATGCAGCCAACGATGCGAACAATGGATGTTCTCATTCTGACTACGTCCATGGCCTTGTATATACGTATAGATGTAAATAAATATAGTTCTCCACTCTACACTAGATAAACTAATAAACACATGTAGCATAAATACTGCGGATTTTCCGCAATGGATTTTATTTTGCGGAAAAATCTGCAGCATGATACAGTAGCAGAAAAGTGGATGAGATTTGAGCCAATCTCATCCACACTGTAATTGCCGCGGTCGTGGACTGCAGCCTCCCCTTACCGGCTGGCGACCGCAGACCTCTTTCCTGTGGCTGATGTCTGCTTGCCCAGAGACGTCCGCGCATCCGGGCGCTCTGTCCTGCAATGAATTCGAGGGGGCGCGCGCTGGTTCCCAGCCTTAAAGGGCCAGCACGCACATATGTAATTAATTATTACCCAGACCACCCTGGACTATAAAAAGGGCCCTGCCCTTTCACTCCTTGCCTGAGCGTTGTTGTAGTATTCCCATGTTTGTATTGCAAATGGTCCCTTAGTGTTATCCCGCTTCCAGTTTTTCCCCTGCCCTGCTACCTGTATCCTGTATGCTGTGTTTGGTTCCTGAGCCTGTCTAGGGTTGGAGTCGTGTTGTGCCGCCTGCTGTTATACACCACGTCTGGTGTCATCTGCCATACCTGATATCATCCGCCATGTCTGGCGCAACCAGCCAGGCCTGCTTGTATACACCACGTCTGGTGTCAACTGCCATCCCTAGTATCATCCGCCACGCCTGGCGCAACCTGCCACATCTAGCCCCATCCGTGCCTAAGCCTCTGCCACTATCTGTACTATCTCAGGTACCCTTGTGTTACGAACTTTTGTATAGACTTTTCATAGACTGTGACCTGGCCAGCTGCCTCTCTGCTACGGCTGAGCGGCCTAGTGCGTCCACATACCCCAAGATCTTGACAGTACTCTCAGGCCATGGAACCCGCTGGCCAATCCAAGACTGCAGTTCAGGTGATACAAACAGAAATGCGGGACTTCCGTGCACTCCAGGATCAACTCCTCGTGGCTGTAAATTCCATCATCGCCCGACTGGATCAAACTCCTGCTCCTCTTCCGGATGCTGCTGCCGTTCCACTGCCCGTTACTCCTCCTGTCTGATCCGGAGCCACACTTTCGTTGCCTATTCCTCCCCGCTATGACGGTGACCCTAGAGCCTGTAGAGGTTTCCACAACCAATGTATCATACATTTTAGGCTACCAGCTCATCTCTTCCCCTCTGATGAGACCAAGGTAGCGTTCATCATTTCCCTTCTCCCTGGCAAGACCCTGGCATGAGCGAATCCCATCTTGTAATGACAGGTACTGGAATTCTCGGACCTAGCTTTATTCCTACAGACTTTCCGTACTGTGTTTGAGGAGCCGGACTGAACATCCTCTGCAGCGGCCACTCTGCTAACCCTCAGGCAAGGAGGGTCCACAGTAGGAGAGTATTCTATTTCCTTCCGTACCCTGGCTGCAGAGTTGGCATGGAACAATGAGGCGTTGGTGGCGACCTTTTGGCAGGGACTGTCCTCGCACGAGCTAGCTAGCAGCCCGCGATCTTCCTTCTACCCTGGATGCTCTTATCCTTTTGGCTACCCGGGTCAACATGAGAATCCAGGAACGTGCTCAGGCGGTTTGGTGGGGGAGACGTTTCCACAGACTGGCACCCTCGTTCCAGAGACCACTATTGCCTCCTCCTGTTGTCTTACCTGAGGAACCTATGCAGGTAGACAGAATCAAACTGTCCGAGCAGGAGAAACAGCGCAGACGTTCTTCAGGTCTGTGTCTGTATTGCGGCCTTAAAGGCCATTTCGTGCGCCAATGTCCACAAAACCTGGGAAACTCCAGCACCTACAGTTGGTTGGAAAGACAACCCTAGGTGGAGGACGCAAAGCGTCAAAGCCTCTCCCAAGTTATCCATTCCTGTGGCTATTATCTCTGGAGAGACAACACACTCCTCCTCTGCCTATCTGGACTCTGGAGCAGCGTCAAATTTTATTCAGCAGGATCTAGTGGATCGCCTTACATCTACCCACAGTTCTTCTGGAGATACCCCTGGCGGATGCCTCTGTGAATGAATTACCTTTGCCTGATCATGTCGTATTCGTCACTAAACCACTGACACTGCAAATTGAAGTTCTTCACTCGGAACAGATTACATTCCTTGTTTTACCTAAAGCCATCAACTCTGTCCTGCTGCCTTTGCTTCGCCAACATGCTTTGGTTCTCGACACGAGTTCTGGAGAGGTCCTCCGATGGGGGCCCAAATGCCTTGGCCGCTGCCTGCCATAGGTTCGCCCTGTTTTGCCGCCACTACCACAGACACTCTCGAATCTACCGACACATTATGCTAGTTTTGCGGACATCTTCAGTAAGAAAGAGGCAGAGACTCTTCCTCCCCATCGCATCTACGATTGCCCTGTTGAATTACTTCCTGAGGCCTCGCCACCTCGAGGTAGAGTTTATCCTCTCTCCCTGCCAGAGACCCTAGCCATGTCTGCCTACGTTAAGGAGAACCTCGAGAGACGTGAGAGACGGAGTCATCCTCCGGCAAGAATCAGATTCTTCGTGAAGAAAAAGGACTGATCTCTTCGTCCATGTATCGACTACCAGGGCCTGAACCAAATTACGGTTAAGAATAACTATCCCCTACCGCTTATCTCAGAACTTTTCTATAGAATTCGTGGGGCCAAGGTGTTCTCAAAGCTGGATCTACGTGGAGCTTATAACTTGATCCGTATCCGCAAAGGTGACGAGTGGAAAACCACATTTAACAATCGAATACCTCGTGATGCTCTTTTGACTATATAACGCTCCAGCTGTGTTCCAGGAGTTTGTAAATTACATTTTCTGAGACCTGTTGTATGTCTGTGTGGTGGTCTATCTGGGCGACATCCTGATATACTCACCTGATTTGATGACACGTCGGACTCATGTTCGCCAAATTCTCTCGCGGTTAAGAGGAAATGGCCTTTATGCTAAATTCGAGAAATGTGTGTTCGAGAGTAACTCTCTGCCCTTCCTGGGCTACATCGTATCTGACCGTGGTCTGAAGATGGATTCAGAGAAGGTGAGATCCGTCTTAGAATGGCCACGACCACAGGGTCTTTGTTCCATACAAATATTTCTGGGATTTGCAAACTTCTATTGGCAATTCATCCCGAACTTCTCATCTGTGACTGCCCAAATCTTTAACCTCACCAAAAAGGGGGTGAACGCCAAGGTTTGGCCTCCGGAGGCAGAATCAGCATTTACTGATCTATAGAACGCTTTTACCTCAGCATCTGTTCTCATCACCCTGATGCTTCTCGGCAGTTCTTTCTGGAGGTGGACGCCTCTTCCGTAGGTGCGGGAGCACTGCTATGCCAAAAGAACACTAAAGGCAAGATGGTGGCTTGTGGCTTCTTCTCAAAATTATTCTCCCCAGCAGAATGCAACTATTCCATCGGGGATCGGGAATTGCTGGCCGTCAAGTTGGCCTTAGAGGAGTGCAGACACTTGCTGGAGAGTGCTATCCATCCTATTATCTATACAGACCACAAGAACCTCACATACCTACAGTCGGCTCAACGGTTAGATCCACGCCAAGCCAGATGGTCATTGTTCTATGCCCGATTTCAGTTGTTGCTTCACTTCCGTTCTGCAGACAAGAATGTGATTCCTGACGCCCTGTCTCGCTCCTTCGAAACCAATGACTCTGAGGAGACTCCTCAATACATCATAGATCCTTCTAGGATTATTGCTGCTAACCCCCTGCAAATTAGAGACATTCCCCCTGGAAAGGCTTTTGTCCGTCTGGCTGACAGGAAGAGAATTCCCCGCTGGGCACTCTGGTGTCCGTAAAACACAGGACTTGATAACTCGTCACTATTGGTGGCCCACTCTGCCTGGAGATTTTGCGGACTATGTATAACGGTTCTCACCGGTTTGTTCGTGGATCCTCTGTGCCGTCTGGGAGATGGTTCTTGGAACCCAGGGAACGCTTTGCACAGCGGATAGAGGCGGTTGGATGGCTAGGCAGAAGTCAGGACAGGCAGCAGACGTAACGGGTATGGAAGCAATAGGTAAAGGCAGGCGTCGTAACGGGTATGGAAGCAATTGGTCAAGGCAGGCGGCAGGCAAGGATAGTCAAGTTCAGGCAGAGGTCAGCAATGGGAAATCCAGACAAGGCAGAAGGGAAGGAAACAGAGAACCAGGGCACAGGGAAACTCACGGGGAACTTAGTTGAACAAGCATGGATGCAAGCAAGGAGTAACCTTAAATAGAAAGTCTTGGAATTAAGGCGTGCGCTGGCCCTTTAAGATAGAGTGAGTCAGCGCGCGCCCTCTAGTGACTGCAGCCGCACATCGAGGATGACAGCTGCGGAGGGAGGTAAGGGATGTACTTACCTGACGCCGTCCAGGCCCAGCAGAGCATCCGGATCGGGTAAGTGGAGCTCGGGATGAGCATGTGGTAATGGAGGACGAAGGAACCGGAGCAGAGGCCGTGGGGAAGGTGGGGAACGGCACGGCAGCCGTTACAGTACCCCCCCTTTACGCCCCCTCTTTTTAGGCTTGCTTGGAAACCTTCGCTCAAAGTCCTTGATGAGAGCTGGGGCGTTGATATTCTCCACGGGCTCCCATGATCTCAGGACCATAATCTTTCCAGTCCACTAGGTACCATAATCTCCCCCGTGTACGTTTGACATCCAGGATCTCTTGAATTTCAAATTCGGCATCAGCCGCTGGCACAGGATGGACAGGAATTTTCTTTGAGAATCGGTTGAGTATAGTGGGTTTTATCAGAGAAATATGGAAGGAATTAGAGATTTTCAGAGACTGAGGAAGGTTGAAGTCTGAAAGTTACTGGATTGATTTGTCTTGTTATCTCATAGGGACCTAGAAACCGAGGAGCCAGTTTGAAACAAGGGGTCTTCAGAAGTATGTAACGGGGACAACCAGACTTTATCCCCAGGAATGAGCTGCGGCAGTATCCTGCGTCTTTTATCCGCGTTTCTCTTAAACCTGGCTATGGCTTTGTGGATGGAGTCCTTTGCCCAAATTTTTACAAAGTATCGGTGGACTGTGTTAGCAGCTGGAACCTCAGAAGGCACAGAGACTGGTAGGGGTATTCCGGGGTGCTGGCCATACACCAAGAAGAAAGGACAAGAGCGGGTAGATTCCCCCGTATGTTTGTTGTAGGCAAATTCGCCCCATGGAAGTAGACTTGCCCAGTCGTCTTGTCGCGGAGACACGAAATTCCTGAGGAAACTTTCAAGTATTTGGTTTATCCGCTCTACTTGACCATTGGAATGAGGATGGTACGCGGAAGAGAAGTCTAGTTTGACCTCCAGCAGTTTGCACAAGGCTCTCCAGAACTTGATTGTGAACTGAACTCCTCTGTCAGAAACAATATGCTTAGGAAGACCATGTAGGCGAAAGATGTGCTTGATGAACAGCGTTGCCAGTTGGGAAGATGACGGAAGGCCTGAGTGTGGTACGAATTGCGGCATCTTGGAAAAGCGATCCACTGCAACCCAGATCACGGTACACCCAGCGGAACTAGGCAGATCGGTGATGAAGTCCATGGCAATGTGCGACCAGGGAGAGTCAGGTACGGGCAGAGGGTGCAAAAGGCCAGCAGGTCTTGAATGGGAGACTTTATTCTGAGAGCAGATGGAGCAGGCTGAAACAAAGTCTTTAGTGTCTTGGGACATGGAAGGCCACCAGTACTGACGGCCAATCAAATTGAGAGTCTTTTTGATGCCAGGGTGCCCAGAAACCCTGGAGGCATGACCCCAATGAAGAACACAATCCCTTTGTTTAGGGGGATAAACGTCAGCCTTGGTATTCTTTCCAGCAAGTCTGTAGTGAAGCTGAAAATCGAATCTGGAGAAGAATAATGCCCAGCGAGCTTGACGAGCGTTTAAGCGTTGAGCAGTCTGTAAGTATAGGAGGTTCTTATGATCTGTGTAAATGATGATGGAATGTCGTGCACCCTCAAGCAAATGTCTCCATTCCTCCAGGGCCAATTTAATAGCGAAAAGTTCTTTATCTACAATTCTATAATTTTTTTCAGCGGATGTGAATGATTTGGAGAAAAAACCACAGGCCGCCAGTCTCCCTCTACAAGTCTTTTGTGAAAGAATGGCTCCGACTCCCATAGATGAAGCATCGACCTCCAGAACAAAGGGTTTGGTGGAATCCGGTCTATGTGGTGCTGAAGCAGAAGAGAAGGCAATTTTAAGAGCTTGGAATGCAGCTTCAGCCTCCGTGGTCCAGTCTTTGGCATTAACCCCCTTTTTGGTCAGAGCAGAAATAGGAGCTGTCATAGAGGAGATATGAGGAATAAACTGGCGGTAATAATTTGCAAATCCCAGCAGGCGTTGGACAGCTTTGAGTCCTTGTGGACGAGGCCAGTTGAGAATAGAATATAGCTTGGCTGGATCCATTTGAAGTCCCTCGTCGGAAATGACATACCCCAAGAAAGGCAGGCTGGTTTTCTCGAAGAGGTATTTCTCTAGTTTGGCAAACAGAGTGTTCCCACACACACGATGTAACACTTGGCGCACATGCATACGATGAGTTTGAATATTGGGAGAAAAGATTAAAATGTCATCTAGGTTTACCACCACACAGCTGTACAACAGATCTCGAAAAATGTCATTAACAAAGTCCTGAAAAACCGCAGGAGCATTACAAAGTCCAAAAGGCATGACGAGGTATTCAAAATGCCCATCACGAGTGTTGAATGCGGTTTTCCATTCGTCTCCCTCGCGGATACGGATGAGGTTATAAGCTCCATGAAGGTCTAGTTTGGTGCAAATTTTCGCCCCACTTAGGCGGTCAAAGAGTTTTGAAATCAACGGTAATTGGTACTTGTTCTTTAGCGTGATATTATTCAATCCTCGGTAATCAATACAAGGACGCAGGGAGCCGTCTTTTTTTGCCACAAAGTAAAACCCTGCGCCAGCAGGAGAGGAGGACTTACGGATGAATCCTCTCTCCAGATTCTCCTGGATATACCGAGACATGGCCTCCGTCTCGGGCAAGGACAAAGGGTAGACTCTACCTCTGGGAGGCGTGGCGTTGGGGACCAGGTCTATGACACAGTCGTATGGCCTGTGAGGAGGCAGCAATTCAGCTTGTTGTTTACAGAAAACATCCGAGAAGCTTTTGTATGGAGTAGAAAGTCCTGCTGAGTAAGGTTCTGTAGGCTGAGGCATAGGTGGGCGAATAGATTGTAGACAATGTTGGTGACAGAAGTCACTCCAGCGGGTAATTTGATCTCCAGTCCAGTCAATAACAGGAGAGTGCTTCTGCAACCACGGTAGACCCAGTAGCAAAGGGTTCAGAGAGTTCTTTAAAACATAGGAGATACGTTCCTGGTGCAGTGCCCCTGTCTACAGGGGGGGTTTGGGGCTGTATGGCGTTATCTACAGGGTGGGGGGGGGGGGGCTGTGTGGCGTTATCTACAGGGGGTGTTTGGGGCTTTATGGCATTATCTACAGGTGGCTGTATGGCGTTATCTACAGGGGGGCTGTATGGCGTTATCTACAGGGGGCGCTGTGTGGCGGAATCTACAGGGAGGCACTATTTACAAGGGGCGTTGTGTGATACCCAGGGGAGGGGAGGGGGGCCCCAGTCAAAAGTTTTCTAGTTTTCTATGGGGCCCATTCTTTCCTAGTTACGCCCCTGGTAATGGCCGTGGTCATGGACCGCAGCCTCTCCTTACCTACTGACGACCGCAGACCTCCTTCCCCAGAGACGTCAGCGCATCCGGCCGCTCTGTCCTGCAATGTCCGCGGGGGGGGGGGGGGGGGGGGGGCGCGCTGGTTTCCAGCATTAAAGGGCCAGCGTGCATATGTAATTCATTAGTCGTGACGCACACACTGCGTAAATGAGAAGCGGAAAAACACGCTCAGAAATTGACCTGTGCTGCATTTTTTAATTCTGCTGCATGTCAATTGTAATTGCGTAATCGCTGCTTTTTTGTCGCGGATATTCCTCATTGAATTCAATGAGGTGGTAATACCTGTAACAAATAGCACATGTTGCGATTTTTGCAGCGAAAAAGCTGCGATTCCACTGCAAAAATTGCAACTCGGAAAGAAAAAAAAATCTCATACTTTCCCAGAACTCTGTGCTTCTTCATCCTGGCCGGCCTCCTGGGATGACATTTCTTCTTATTTGACTGCTACAGCCAATCACAGGCTGCAGCGGTCACATGGGATGAAACGTCATCGCAGGAGGCAGGGCTTCAGGACGGCAGAGGGACGCATCGCCATGGCTACATACGTATGGAACTTTTTTACATGCAGTTTTTGGCAGCTGATATTCCGGCCAAAAAACAGCACCAAAACTTTCTGTTTTTTCAGCTGGAATTTCCAGCGGAGCCCAGAGCGGATACGCTGTGTTGCCTTTGCGCAGCGTATCCCCCTGTGTGAACATACCCTATTACTTGCATTCATAGAACTAGAAAACAATAAACAAGATAGATGTCTATTTTAGGCTCTGTTCACATCTGCGTTGGGGTCCCGTTCTGATGTTCCGTCGGAGGTTTCCGTCAGATCGGGACCCTGAGCAGACACAAAGTGACAGTGACGGAAACTAGAGGTTTCCGTCTCTGTCACCAGTGATTTCAATGGTGACGGAGCCGGTGCCCCTGGTTTCCGTTTGTCTATTTTGTGCATCGGATCAGTCATTTTGCCGGAAGCAATAGCATAGTCGACTGTCAGTTTGTGTCTGCTCAGGGTCCCGTTCTGATTGGTATTGGTAGGCTATGTCATAAATGACTGATGTCACCATGGACGGATACAGTGGATCTGACCAAAGTGACCCCACAAAATTCGGAGAGATTGAATGTCTGGTCCTGTGTTACTGACGGAGATCGGTAGTTACACATGCTTGTTAACTCTCCATTAGCGTCTATGGGAGATATGGAAATGGAAGGTGGGTGTGCTCGGCACTCTTTATGCAATAATCAAACTTGGTGCATTGGTGAACAGCTATGCTGTGGAATTATTCTTTAAATGTTCTCATTTTCTCTAGTATACTGAATTTGTTATTTGACAGAACTCAGCGATATCATGGTATGTTTTCTATAGTACTGCCGTTACTATGATGAGCACATGCTGCATTAAGTGTAGTTTTCTGCTCTTCTAAATGAGCAGCACGTGATCTATTTCTTAATGTGCAAATCAGTTTCATACAGAGTTCAAATAACAGTTCTAATAATGCAATTATGGGGCATGCTAATCGTTTTACATAGAGCTCCATTGTCCTTTTGTCCTTCGTTTGGCTAGTATACCACAAAAAAAGGCATGGTTTAGCGTAGCAAACTATGCTTTTCTATCCCACGTAGTCCAGTGTCCTTTTGTCTCCATTGTCCTTTTGTCCTTCGTTTGGCATGTATACCACGAAAAAAAAAAGGTATGGAATAGTGTAGCAAACTACGCTATTCAATCCCGCGTAGTCCAGTAAAAAACCCATATATATGTTAAACGTATGTTTTTCAGCATGGTAGCTTATGGGTGACAGATGCGACTTTATGCCATACATTACAGGCATCAGTTAAATGGATATGTTTTGAGGTTTTTTAATAGCTTTTCATGACATATCTGTATGTCATGACATAATGCTGCTGTTAGGCATCCTTTACAGCTTACGTTTAATGCATACATCGCGTGTTTTTCCCGTCGTTTACTTCAAATGGAGACCAAAAAATTAGATTTTAGCAGCACCTTACTGGGCCATGCATTACACAATTCTAAAAAGACTGTGTAAAGCACAATTTTGAGATAAAAGGGGGATCTATCAAAAGGCGCTGCTGACAACAATGGAGTTCCAAATGATGATGTCTAAGATCAGATCAATTTATTAACGGCTACGCGTTTCAATGCTGAACTAACATCTTCATCAGGCCAATAAGTTACACACAAAACATAGGACACTTTTATATAAAAGCAGTTATGCAAATTACCCTAAAAAGCCTCCAAAGGTTGGTCAGAGCGAAGGCTCTGACGTCATAAAAGGTCAAAAATGATGCAAGGAGTCTGTATACATATGGAAGTAGCTATACAAAACCAAAATGTACAAACAATACGATGAATAGATGTAAATAGTAGCTTATAACAAGGTATGTCACGTTGGGTACATGGACCCACTGGACCGTACCGCCTTGACGGTATGCCAGCTGGGCAACAGGACACAGGTCACAGTCTTTAGTTCGTATAGGATACCTGTGGTAGTTCAGACAGTAGCAAGACAGGCTCGGCTGGGACTAGGCAGCAGACAGGTGCCAGGCGTGGTATACACCACAGCACGACTTCAGCTCAACACGGTACTTGACCAGGATAGCACAGGATACAGGTTACAGGTAGCAGGAACGGGAAATACTGGGAACTGGAAAACACTTAGGAGACCATTTGCTTAGACAGACTAGGGTAACGACAACAAGGCTCAGGGACCGAGGAAGCGGATGTGAGCGCTGGCGTCTCCTGAGGAGGAGATGGGGACCAGTTCCATGGCTGCGGGCATCAGGGGGTGAGTGAGCCTGACGGCCTGCAGCCATGGGCATGACCGTATCCCCCCACTTACGCCCCCTCCTCTTGGGGCAAGAACGAGAGAGAAACTTCTTCAGGAGGGTAGGGGCATTGAGGTTCTCTGCTTGCTCCCAGGACCTCTCTTCAGGACCAAACCCCTCCAATCCACCAAATAAAAGGTTCTTCCATCCACTCTATTGGTATCCAGGATCTCCTTAACCTCAAAAGTCTCTGATAAACCTCTGGGAGCCACTGCAGGAGTGGAAGTCTTGGAGTAGCGGTTCAAGATAACCGGCTTCAGCAGGGAGACATGGAAGGAGTTTGGGATCTTGAGGGTAGGAGGCAGCCGAAGCTTGTAGGAAACAGGGTTGATTTGTTGCAAAATCTCGAAGGGTCCAAGGAACCTGGGAGCAAACTTGTACGATGGCACCCTCAGCCGGATATTCCTAGAGGACAGCCAGACCTTATTGCCTGGAAGGACCTGGGGAGGCTCTCGTCTTCTTGTGTCTGCCTTTCTTTTCAGTCGACCGCCAGCAGAATAGAAGATCGAGTCTGCTGCCAGATCTGTAGAAAGTCCCTGAATGCAGAGTCCGCTGCAGGCTCCATGGACGTATTGGAAACAGGACGAGGTAGTCGAGGGTGTTGTCCATAGACAATGAAGAATGCACTCTTAGCGGTGGACTCACTGGTGTTGTTATTGTAGGAGAACTCAGCCCAAGGAAGCAGCTGCACCCAGTCGCCATGCTGCCTGGAGATAAAGTGTCGTAGATAGTTCTCCATAATCTGGAGTACGCAGAGGACTCTCCAAAACTTTGAGGTGAACTGAACCCCCCCGATCCGACACAATATGTAGAAGCAAACCGTGCAGACAGAAGATGTGTTGGACGAAGAGATTGGCCAGTCGGGAAGCGGATGGTAGGCCGGTCAGTGGAACGACATGAGCCATCTTGGAGAATAGGTCCACCACCACCCAGACCGTACTGCAACCAGCAGAGAGAGGCAGGTCCGTGACCAAGTCCATGGCAATATGTTACCAGGGGGCATCGGGAACAGGCAGCGACTGGAGCAGGCCCGCCAGTTTGGAGTGGGCAACTTTATTTGCCGCGCACACCGTGCAGGAGGAGACAAAGTCCGTGATGTCTTTGGGCAGCATGGGCCACCAGAACTGATGAGCAATCAGATCTCGGGTCTTCCGGACACCTGCGTGACCTGCAAATTTGGAACTGTGTCCCCAGCGGAGGATTCTTCTTCTGTCAGCCAGACGCACAAAAGTCCTCCCCGGGGGAATGTCTCTAACTTGCAGAGGGTTGGCAGGGATGATGCAGGACGGGTTCATGATACTCTGTGGAGACTCCATAGCTCAAACTTGAACCGGGCAAAGAACAGCGACCACCTGGCCTGACGAGGATTCAGTCCGTGGGTCGTCTGGAGATAAGTGAGGTTCTTGTGGTCCGTAAATATCAACATGGGATGAAATGTGCCCTCTAATAGATGTCTCCACTCCTCCAGAGCCAATTTGATGGCCAGTAACTCCCGAGCCCCAATCTAGTAGTTGCGTTCTGCGGAAGAGAAGAGCTTAGAATAATAGCCACATACCATTGGCTTGCCCTTGGAACCCCTCTGGAAAACGAGTGCACCAGCACCGACAGAGGCGTCCACCTCCAACGAGAACTGTCGCGCAACATTTGGATGATGGAGGATAGAGGCTGACGTGAAGGCACTCTTCAGGTTATTAAATGCGGCCTCTGCTTCTGGAGTCTACAACTTGGCGTTCATGCCTTTCTTGGTGAGGGTAGAGATAGGAGATGTCAGTGAGAAGTTCCAAATGAACTGTCCTGAGAAATTGATGAATCCCAGGAAGCGCTGTATGGCCCTCAAGCCTTGAGGGCGTGGCCAGTCCAGAACGGACTTTACCTTTTCAGGATCCATCTTAAGACCTTGATTTGAGATGATGTAACCCAGGAAGGGTAGAGCATCTTTCTCAATAGAAAATAATAAAGTATTTATTTAGTTTTGCAACAAAGACAAACTACATATATGTAAAAACAAGGTCCATTGCTGACTGCAATCGGCACAGTGCAAAGTATGAAGAGCCTGGAGCCAACGGCTGCAGCACGTTGCACCCAGCTCACAATTAGATTCTTAGGAGTCAGCAGGACAGGTATTTAAAATGAAGGTGGAAGCCCCCCCGACATGTTTCGCTACGATGTAGCGTCTTCAGGGATACCTGTCCTGCTGACTCCTAAGAATCTAATTGTGAGCTGGGTGCAACGTGCTGCAGCCGTTGGCTCCAGGCTCTTCATACTTTGCACTGTGCCGATTGCAGTCAGCAATGGACCTTGTTTTTACATATATGTAGTTTGTCTTTTTTGCAAAACGAAATAAATACTTTATTATTTTCTATTCTGATAGTTGGAAAATAGGGCCTTTTTGCCGGCAGGCAAACCAAAAATTTTTTCAATTCAAATATACGCCTACCAACTATAGGGGTCCTTCCCCTTGTATATATCGAGCATCTTTCTCAAACACGCACTTCTCCAACTTGGCGCACAGGCAATTCTCCCTTAACCGCAGCAAAATTTGACGGACATGTCTCCGATGAGTTATTCGATCTGGAGAAAAAAATCAAGATGTCATCAAGATAGACCACAACACAAACATAGAGGAGGTCACGGAAGATGTCATTAATGAATTCCTGGAAGACTGCGGGAGCATTACACAGGCGAAGGGCATTACTAGATATTCATAGTGTCCGTCACGGGTGTTAAATGCAGTCTTCCATTCGTCACCATGGCGAATTCGGATTAGGTTGTAAGCCCCACGCAGGTTTAGCTCTGAAAAATTCTTGGCACCACGTATGCAATCAAACAGTTTAGAGATCAATGGCAACGGATACCTATTTTTTACCGTGATCTGGTTGAGCCCCCGGTAGTCGATGCAAGGGCGCAGAGAACCATCCTTTTTCTTGATGAAGAAGAACCCGGCTCCTGCCAGAGAGGAGAACTTCCGTATGAAGCCCCTCTCCAAGTTCACCTTAACATAGGCGGACATGGACAGAGTCTCTGGCAAGGAGAGAGGATATACCCTACCACGGGGAATTGATGCACCAGGAACTAGGTCGATAGGACAGTCATATGCCCGGTGTGGGGGCCTCTTTCTTACTGAAGACATCCGAAAATGCAGAATATTGACCGGGCAATCCTGCCAAGGACCGAGGCAGAGGAGGCTGAGCCGAACGAATCTGTACCAGGCAACAGTTGTGACACTCGGGGCCCCACCGGAGAACCTCTCCAGAATTCCAGTCCAGGACCGGAGCATGTAGTTGGAGCCAGGACAGGCCCAGCAGCACAGGATTGACGGCTTTAGCCAGGACAAAGAACGAGAGGAGCTCGGAGTGGAGGGCTCCCACTTGGAGCCTCAGCGGTTTGGTCACAGCTATATTTGTGTTTGGCAGAGTTAGTCCATTCACAGATGCAACCATCAACGGCCTCTCCAGAGGGGTAGTGGGCAATTGGAGAAGATCCACCAGGTCTCTACGAATGAAATTAGCAGCAGATCCAGAGTCCAGATGCGCAGAGACCCGATGCGTTTTCTCGCTGGACACTTTGGTCACGGGAATGGATAATTTAGACGAAAGTAATACCCAAAGTTGTCTCTCCCACCAACTCTAGGCTCTGGGTCTTTTGGGGACACAGACGCACAAGATGGCCTCCGAGGCCGCAATATAGACAGAGTCCCGAGGTGTGTCGGTGTGGTCTCTCCTGGGTAGACAGGTTAAACTGGTCCGTCCTCACAGACTCCTTAGGAGGATCAGCATCAGAGGACAGCAGGGTTTGCTGCAAAGTAGGAACCGGACTAGGGAGTCCTCCCTCCCGACGAGCCTCTTGGAACCGTTCTCAGATCCTTATATCAATCCGGGCGGCTAGAAGGATGAGGTCATCCAGCGTAGCTGGTAGATCCCGGATGGCAAGCTCATCCTTAATCTTAGGAGACAGTCCTTTCCAGAATGTAGCCACCAGGGCCTCATTGTTCCACAACAGTTCTCCCACCAGGGTGCGGAAGTGGATGGCGTACTCTCCCACAGAAGTGTCTCCCTGGCGTAGGTTCAGCAAGAAGGCGGCTGCAGACGAGACTCGTCCAGGCTCCTCAAACACCATGCGAAATGTCCGTAGGAACCCCTGGAAGTCACGGGTTTCTGGTCCTTGTCTCTCCCAGATAGGGTTCGCCCATGCAAGGGCCTTGCCAGTGAGGAGAGAGACGATGAAAGCGACCCTTGTGCCATCAGACGAAAATGTCCTTGCATACAGGCTGAAGTGGATCTGGCACTGGTTCAAAAATCCACGGCAGGTCCTTGCGTCTCCATCATAGCGGTTAGGAAGTGGCAAAGAAAATCGGGGATCCGCACTACCAGGAGGTGTAGTCAGAGGATCAGTACTGCCAAGAGGTGTAGTTGGAGGATCGGCGGCTTGCACCTCCAGCCGACGTGCAATAATGTTCAAGGTCTGGAGGAGTTGGTCCTGTTGAGACCGGAGGTCTAGCATATCCGCCCGCATCTCTTGTGACGTCATCATGGTCTTGGATTGACCAGCAGGGTCCATGGCCTAAGGCTACTGTCACGTTGGGTACGTAGACCCACTGCATCGTACCGCCTTGACGGTAGGGCAGCTGGCCAACAGGACACAGGTCACAGTCTATAGTTCGTATAGGGTACCTGTGGTAGATCAGACAGTAGCAAGACAGGCTCGGCTGGGACTAGGTAGCGAGCAGGCGCCAGGTGTGGTGTAGCAGGACAGGCGTGGTATACAGCACAGCACGAGTTCAGCTCAACAAGGTACTTGCCCAGGATAGCACGGGATACAGGTTACAGGTAGCAGGAACGGGAAACACTGGAAAACACTTAGGAGACCATTTGCTTAGACAGACGATGGTAACGAAAACAAGGCTCAGGCAACGGAGGAAGGGGCTGGGCCCTCTTATAGTCCAGGCTCATGGGCTAATTTTGACTTCTTTTCAGGTGCGCGCGCTGGCCCTTTAAGAGCGGGCACGAGCATGTGCACCCTATGGGACCCGGCCGGGAGAAGCGGAAGTGAGCGCTGGCGTCTCCTGAGGAGGAGATGGGGTCCAGCACTCACAGTTCCATCGCTGCGGGCGTCAGGAGGTGAGTGAGCCTGACGGCCCGCGGCCATGGGTATGACAAGGCATTAGTCATAAATCAATATTATGTAGCAGAAAGAGAAAGTGTGTTAAACTTATTCTGATGTAGCGGTAATGCAATAAAATAGCTGGGAGGAGGGTTCAGGCAAACATATGCGGAAAGTGAGAGCAAACCTGACAAAAGTAGATGGTAAGCCTGCAGAGGCTTCTACAGCACGATTAGTTAATAATGAAGGCCCAGATAACAGACGGGAGCCGGGAAGCGCAGAAACACAGTACTCTAAACCGGACGAGCGCCGGAGCTACGAGAGACGAGGAGGGAAATAAAACAATATTCTTTGCTGTCCGAAAACTAGTAGTAAATGTCAGTATGAAAGATTGTCAATAAGAAAGATTAGTGTAAAAAAAGTGGTAGGAGGGGAGTCATATTAATGATATTAGTCATTATGTGTATGTATATATTCTCATAGCGGACTAAAATTGTTTTATAAATTTATAAGAATATACACTCATGATATAAGTAAAGCCATACATTACAATAGTAAAAATTATAAGTAAACAAATCACAGAGTATTAGAAAAAAAACTTACTATACGAGGCAATAACCACTAAATGTATAAAAATAAAATAAGTGTATAATAAAATAAAACAACCTGTCCATATTGCATATAAGGTATAATGATGAATGTATGTTAGAGGGGTCACTAATAAATAGATAAGAGGGGGGAAAAAATTAGCTACTGACAGAGTTCACTCAATGAATAAATATATATAAAGTTTTTTGTATTATGTGCTAAAAATATTAGTAAAAGTTATCTCAACAATAGACAGCGTCCGATGATGAACCCAGTGTGATGCAAATTCGGTGGTAGGGAAAAACGAATGATGTGTAGTATTAAAGGTATTACTCTAAAGATGTTTCCGTAATATCATTCAGGGGGGCTGGATGTAGACAGGAAAATTTGAATATCCAAAAGTTTTCGCGTTGTTCAGTCTTGAAATTCTATTGGCTGTGTCTGAAGGTATCTGCCTAATTAGGGTTAGGCTGGGTTCACACGACCTATTTTCAGACGTAAACGAGGCGTATTATGCCTCGTTTTACATCTGAAAATAGGGCTACAATACGTCGGCAAACATCTGCCCATTCATTTGAATGGGTTTGCCGACGTACTGTGCAGACGACCTGTCATTTACACGTCGTCGTTTGACAGCTGTCAAACGACGACGCGTAAAAATAGTCTCGTCAAAAGAAGTGCAGGACACTTCTTTCAGACGTGATTTGAGCCGTTCTTCATTGAACTCAATGAAGCACAGCTCAAAATTTACGGCTGTCAGAGAAGCCTCGCAAAATGCGAGGAGCAGCATTTACATCTGAAACGAGGCAGCTGTTTTCTCCTGAAAACAGTCTGTCTTTTCAGACGTAAAAGCCTGCTACCGTGTGCACATACTCTCACTGTTAAATCATCAATTTTACAGTTGTGTGCTCGTGCACAGTGTTATGATTGAGAACACAACTGTCAATTTGATGATTTAACAGGAACCCCAGTTGAGCAGGTTCCATTCAGACACAGCCAATAGATTTTAGCAACACCTGCTGATAACAGCAGGCCTGGCGGCCTATTTAAAGGGGAATCAGGTATATCTTTGTCTGGCTATTTGTTCCTATTGATATTTGACGCCGTTTGGATCTGTCGTCTGTTTCCTGTGGTTCTACTTTTGGTATCGACTCCTGGCTTTGACTCCTGATTACTGTTTCGATACCATGCAGCCTGAAACGGTTCAATTCATGTATTTCGATACTAAGCTGTGTGGCCGCACATCTTAGCATTGTAATACATGAATGTTGTTATAGCGGGGCTGCGGCTGTGTAATACATGTGTTATACAGCCATTGCCCCGCACCGGAGTCCTGACAAGTGTCCGCGCGGTCAGCACGATGTAATGCAACCAGTGCTGCACTAATGGTTGCCGGCAGTGAAGACAGAACATTGCGGGCGCACTGCAAAACACCCCCATGTTCTGTTTTCAGTGCCTGTGCCGCCGCTCATTAGTGCAGTGCCGGCCTCATCACCTTATGCCGACCGCGTGCGCGCGCTTTTTGTCAGGAGCGGGGCAATGGCTGTATTACACAGACGCAGCCCCACTCTAACGGCGGAGATCAGAGAAACCTCTCTTCTCTGCCGTTACTCTCCTGAATGCTGCGATCAAATCTGACTGCAGCATTCAAGGGGAAAATGAAAAGGGGGGGGGGGGGGGGTGCCCTTTGGATCGTATCATTGGCAGACAGCCCAGGGTGCATTGAAGGGCCCCAGGGATTTCCTGTTGTTATGGCATACTTATGTATGTCCTAACAACTGCCTGTGTACTATCAGTATATAGATATATGCCAGTACATTAAAGTTTAAAAATAAAAAAAGTAAAAAGAAAAACGGTAATGTTAAATGTGAAAAAACAACACATTTTTTTACAATAAACATAATCTCAATACATAAAATATTCACATATTCGGTATCGTAGCGACCGTAATAACACATTTATAGCGTCATTCATGTTTACGCTATTAGGAAATAAAACAACTGCTTTCTTTCATTTATTAATGTGAGGCACAGGTATTATGAATTTTGAACCTCCATGTGCCTCATATTAATAGTAATTAACCCCATCATGTACCTCACACATTAACCCAGTGTTATCCATTATGACTGAGGAACATGATGATTTTTATTATTATTGTTGGCACAGTATCGTTTTGGTATCTTGTATCGCAACACTACACAAAGTATCGGTATCGAAGTCCAAATTCTGGTACCGTGACAACCCTACTCATGACTATGCTTCTGTCTTATCATTCAGCTTGTTTCATCCTGTCCGATAATCCGTTAATGAGCCCTGGCTACGTTCCTGACTTCGCTACAAGTTCTTTGTTCTGCACAACCGCTGCAGACGGTGACTTTTTTTGGGACCGTGACCTAGCAATCTGACTGGAAAAGTCTCCATTACTCCTTGCGAAACTTATGGGTAATGAATGGAGAATTTCCTAAGACTCTGCACCCCAGTCTAGCCAGTGCCAAATCGATTGCGACGTAGAGGATCTACTTGTCTGGTGAGAAACATAACAGTAATGTCACTAAGGTCCTTTAATAACCATCCTCTAGAGCAGGGGTCTCAAGCACGCGGCCCGCGGGCCTCATTCGGCCCCTGGGGCTGTCATCTGCGGCCCACGGGACACAGATCCGCTAGACTCTGGAATTCCCTGACATCGCTGTCCACATATGAATAGCGATGTCTGGGGTTTCCCCAGAGCCGGTGTCCCGTGCAGAGAGCTAGTATCGGCTCTACTCCGGGACTCTGTGGAATTCCCTGACATCGCTGTCCATATATGGACAGTGTGTCAGGGTCTTCCCCGGAGCGGAGTCCCGAGCAGAGCACTAGTACAGGCTCTGCTTCGGGACTCTGGAATTCCCTGACATCGCTGTCCATATCTGGACAGTGTGTCAGTGTCTTCCCCAGAGCGGAGTCCCTAGCAGAGCGCTAGTACAGGCTCTGCTCCGGGACTCTGTGGAATTCCCTGACATCGCTGTCCATATATGGACAGTGTGTCAGGGTCTTCCCCAGAGCGGAGTCCCGTGCAGAGCGCTAGTATCGGCTCTGCTCCGGGACTCTGTGGAATTCCCCGACATCGCTGTCCATATATGGACAGTGGGTCAGGGTCTTCCCCAGAGCGGAGTCCCGAGCAGAGCGCTAGTACAGGCTCTGCTCCGGGACTCTGTGGAATTCCCTGACATCGCTGTCCATATATGGACAGTCTGTCAGGGTCTTCCCCAGAGCGGAGTCCCGAGCAGAGCGCTAGTACAGGCTCTGCTCCGGGACTCTGTGGAATTCCCTGACATCGCTGTCCATATATGGACAGTGTGTCAGGGTCTTCCCCAGAGCGGAGTCCCGTGCAGAGCGCTAGTATCGGCTCTGCTCCGGGACTCTGTGGAATTCCTTGACATCGCTGTCCATATATGGACAGTGTGTTAGGGTCTTCCCCAGAGCGGAGTCCCGAGCAGAGCGCTTGTATGGGCTCTGCTCCGGGACTCTGTGGAATTCCCTGACATCGCTGTCCATATATGGACAGTGTGTCAGGGTCTTCCCCAGAGCGGAGACCCTAGCAGAGCGCTAGTATCGGCTCTGCTCTGGGACTCTGTCAAATTCCCTGACATCGGTGTCCATGTTTGAACACGCGATGTCTGGGGCTTCCCCAGAGCGGAGTCCCGAGCAGAGCGCTAGTACAGGCTCTGCTCCGGGACTCTGTGGAATTCCCTGACATCGCTGTCCATATATGGACAGTGTGTCAGGGTCTTCCCCGGAGCGGAGTCCCGAGCAGAGCGCTAGTACAGGCTCTGCTCCGGGACTCTGGAATTCCCTGACATCGCTGTCCATATCTGGACAGTGTGTCAGTGTCTTCCCCAGAGCGGAGTCCCTAGCAGAGCGCTAGTACAGGCTCTGCTCCGGGACTCTGTGGAATTCCCTGACATCGCTGTCCACATATGGACAGTGTGTCAGGGTCTTCCCCAGAGCGGAGTCCCGTGCAGAGCGCTAGTATCGGCTCTGCTCCGGGACTCTGTGGAATTCCCCGACATCGCTGTCCATATATGGACAGTGGGTCAGGGTCTTCCCCAGAGCGGAGTCCCGAGCAGAGCGCTAGTACAGGCTCTGCTCCGGGACTCTGTGGAATTCCCTGACATCGCTGTCCATATATGGACAGTGTGTCAGGGTCTTCCCCAGAGCGGAGTCCCGAGCAGAGCGCTATAACAGCCTCTGCTCCGGGACTCTGTGGAATTCCCTGACATCGCTGTCCATATATGGACAGTCTGTCAGGGTCTTCCCCAGAGCGGAGTCCCGAGCAGAGCGCTAGTACAGGCTCTGCTCCGGGACTCTGTGGAATTCCCTGACATCGCTGTCCATATATGGACAGTGTGTCAGGGTCTTCCCCAGAGCGGAGTCCCGTGCAGAGCGCTAGTATCGGCTCTGCTCCGAGACTCTGTGGAATTCCTTGACATCGCTGTCCATATATTGACAGTGTGTTAGGGTCTTCCCCAGAGCGGAGTCCCGAGCAGAGCGCTTGTATGGGCTCTGCTCCGGGACTCTGTGGAATTCCCTGACATCGCTGTCCATATATGGACAGTGTGTCAGGGTCTTCCCCAGAGCGGAGACCCTAGCAGAGCGCTAGTATCGGCTCTGCTCTGGGACTCTGTCAAATTCCCTGACATCGGTGTCCATGTTTGGACACGCGATGTCTGGGGCTTCCCCAGAGCGGAGTCCCGAGCAGAGCGCTAGTACAGGCTCTGCTCCGGGACTCTGTGGAATTCCCTGACATCACTGTCCATATATGGACAGTGTGTCAGGGTCTTCCCCAGAGCGGAGTGCCGAGCAGTGCGCTAGTACAGGCTCTGCTCCGGGACTCTGTGGAATTCCCTGACATCGCTGTCCATATATGGACAGTGTGTCAGGGTCTTCCCTAGAGCGGAGTCCCGAGCAGAGCGCTAGTACCGGCTCTGCTCCGGGACTCTGTGGAATTCACCAGAGCAGGAGTCCCAGTGATGTCAGGACCACAGCTGGAGTCACAGGAAGAGCCTACTAGCGCTCTGCCCGGGACTCCAGCTCTGGGGTTGCCCCTGACATCTCTCTCCATATATGGACAGTGATGTCAGGAGCAGAGCTGGAATCCCAGGCAGAGTGCTAGAAGCGGCTCTGCTCCGGGACTCTGTGGAATTCCCTGACATCGCTGTCCATATATGGACAGTGGATCAGGGTCTTCCCAGAGCAGAGTCCCGAGCAGAGCGCTGGTAAAGGCTCTGCTCCGGGACTCTGGAATTCCCTGACATCGTTGTCCATACATGGACAGTGTGTCAGGGTCTTCCCCAGAGCGGAGTCCCGAGCAGACACTAGTACAGGCTCTGCTCCGGGACTCTGTGGAATTCCCTGACATCGCTGTCCATATATGGACAGTGTGTCAGGGTCTTCCCCAGAGCGGAGTCCCGAGCAGAGCGCTAGTTCAGGATCTGCTACGGAACTCTGTGGAATTCCCTGACATCGCTGTCCATATATGGACAGTGTGTCAGGGTCTTCCCCGGAGCGGAGTCCCGAGCAGAGCGCTAGTACAGGCTCTGCTCCGGGACTCTGGAATTCCCTGACATCGCTGTCCATATCTGGACAGTGTGTCAGTGTCTTCCCCAGAGCGGAGTCCATAGCAGAGCGCTAGTACAGGCTCTGCTCCGGGACTCTGTGGAATTCCCTGACATCGCTGTCCACATATGGACAGTGTGTCAGGGTCTTCCCCAGAGCGGAGTCCCGTGCAGAGCGCTAGTATCGGCTCTGCTCCGGGACTCTGTGGAATTCCCCGACATCGCTGTCCATATATGGACAGTGGGTCAGGGTCTTCCCCAGAGCGGAGTCCCGAGCAGAGCGCTAGTACAGGCTCTGCTCCGGGACTCTGTGGAATTCCCTGACATCGCTGTCCACATATGGACAGTGTGTCAGGGTCTTCCCCAGAGCGGAGTGCCGAGCAGAGCGCTAGTACAGGCTCTGCTCCGGGACTCTGTGGAATTCCCTGACATCGCTGTCCATATATGGACAGTGTGTCAGGGTCTTCCCCAGAGTGGAGTCCCGTGCAGAGTACTAGTATCGGCTCTGCTCCGGGACTCTGTGGAATTCACCAGAGCAGGAGTCCCAGTGATGTCAGGACCACAGCTGGAGTCACAGGAAGAGCCTACTAGCGCTCTGCCCGGGACTCCAGCTCTGGGGTTGCCCCTGACATCTCTCTCCATATATGGACAGTGATGTCAGGAGCAGAGCTGGAATCCCAGGCAGAGTGCTAGAAGCGGCTCCGCTCCGGGACTCTGTGGAATTCCCTGACATCGCTGTCCATATATGGACAGTGGATCAGGGTCTTCTCCAGAGCGGAGTGCCGAGCAGAGCGCTAGTACAGGCTCTGCTCCGGGACTCTGTGGAATTCCCTGACATCGCTGTCCATATATGGACAGTGTGTCAGGGTCTTCCCCAGAGCGGAGTCCCGAGCAGAGCGCTAGTTCAGGATCTGCTACGGGACTCTGTGGAATTCCCTGACATTGCTGTCCATATCTGGACAGTGTGTCAGTGTCTTCCCCAGAGCGGAGTCCCGAGCAGAGCGCTAGTACAGGCTCTTCTCCGGGACTCTGTGGAATTCCCTGACATCGCTGTCCATATATGGACAGTGTGTCAGGGTCTTCCCCAGAGCGGAGTCCCGTGCAGAGCACTAGTATCGGCTCTGCTCCGGGACTCAGGGTCTTCCCCAGAGCGGAGTCCCGAGCAGAGCGCTAGTACCGGCTCTGCTCCGGGACTCTGTGGAATTCCCCAGAGCAGGAGTCCCAGTGATGTCAGGACCACAGCTGGAGTCACTGTGGCAGCATCTGCGGAGGGCACTGTGGCAGCATCTGCGGAGGGCACTGTGGCTGCATCTACGGAGGGCACTGTGGAGCATCTACGGAGGGCACTGTGGCAGCATCTACGGAGGGCACTGTGGCAGCATCTACGGAGGGCACTGTGGCTGCATCTACGGAGGGCACTGTGGCAGCATCTACGGAGGGCACTGTGGCAGCATCTTCGGAGGGCACTGTGGCAGCATCTACGGAGGGCACTGTGGCAGCATCTACGGAGGGCACTGTGGCAGCATCTGCAGAGGGCACTGTGGCAGCATCTACAGAGGGCACTGTGGCAGCATCTACAGAGGGCACTGTGGCAGCATCTACATAGGGCACTGTGGCAGCATCTACAGAGGACACTGTGGCAGCATCTACAGAGGGCACTGTGGCAGCATCTACAGAGGGCACTGTGGCAGCATCTACAGAGGGCACTGAGGCAGCATTCACAGAGGGCACTGCGGCAGCATCCACAGAGGGCACTGCGGTACTATCTAAAAAGGGGCTGCCCAATCTTGACATGTGTGTCTGCCATACGCTGCCAACTGAGCCGCCGGACTGCATTTAGCGACACTTAAACTAGAAACTGGATTGTTGAAGAAATATCTCAAATTTTAAACCTAGTGGTATTATTATAGTAATGTAGTATTAATTTTATAGTAATGTAGTATTATTATTATTATAGTAATATAGTGTTATAGTAGTTCAAATAAGTAATTTATTAACAATAATTCTTTGTTGTATCAAATTTGAAAGTAATGCGGCCCGTCAATTTCCCATTTTTTCTATATGCGGCCCACTTACCCGGCCGAGTTTGAGACCCCTGGTCTAGAGGGGTTTATCTGTAGTTCTGGCATTAAAATCGTTGCTAGTGCTATCAACTTGTATCCAACCCCATATAAACCCTATTTCTTGATATTTTGACATGCAAAATCATAAATCTCGCTACGAGAAGTCAGTGTAGTCCCATCCAAGCTAAAATAGGTTATTGCACTTTTCTACTACCCAGGTCTTATGTTCACATTTTAAATCCTATTACTTGTAGATAATAAAAAAATATAATATAAGTATGTGTCATTTTGTGTTGTTAAAGTAATGCATTAATCCCCCGATATAAACCAAGAGAAGTAATTGGCACGGCTCTCTTTGAGTCCTGTAAATTGCGCCATAATTGCAGCAGTATGATACAGAAGTTCACATTCAATCAATGAGCTGCAATGATTGCTTTTCACAACAGGCTGTTTTGGTTTTCGACCACTAGCAGTGTCGTACTTTTTTTAAAATTTCTAATAGCATTGAAAGGACATGAATTTAATGTAGCGATTTTGTTTTTGTCAAACATTCATTTAGAAAAATGTTATTTTATTTTTATTGGCCAGCAATTACTGTGTACTCTACAAATGCTATAATTGCTTCTTTTATGGAATTTATTGGGTTATTTTTGCGAAAAAGCTTAGTAGTATGGTATTGTGTTCTTTGTGCCTGAATGCATAACCTTCTGAACTCAGCATGTTAAATCATATTTTCTCTTCACTCCCTTGATAAACACTTACAATTAGCAATGATTATTTTCTTAACCCAAAAGTATCGGGTATGCATTTATATTCAGAAAACAAGGACACCGAAAGCCAAATCACACAGTTCACATAGAGGTTTCTTGTTTCCTGAGCTTAATGAGAAGTATAAGAAAGTTGCAACTTTGCCTCTTGATTCAGTTGTGTTGTTATAAGCACATCAGGTCAGACTTTCTCTTCGGGAGACAGCCAGTCCTACCAACATTTGATGGGCTCAGGCAACTAGCCTCCTAAGTGCCATCTAAAAAGGAATTGAATGCAATACTTTAAAGTGAATCGGACCGATCACTTATTAGTTGATGTTAAAGGGTGTCTTCCAAACTGTTAATACCGTTATATAGGCAAGGATAATAGTTTCTCAAACATACCTATTCTGCCCAAGTCAGCCCATCGTTAACCATAAAACAGGTTTTTTTTCCCCTCCAGGTGCCGTATACAAATGATCACTGAAGAGTCCTGCAATTCAGGAAGTGTCCTACATTCTAAGTGGTATCTGCTTAGAATGCAGGACACTTCCTGGATTGTAGGGCTCTTCGGTGCTCATTTGCACTGAAGAGTCTTCTGGTGCAGAGAGTCGCACAAGGCCCAAAAGTCTCAATTTGTGGTAAAATTTGCGGTTTTTGGGCAGTTGACACCACTCACAGCACTTTTGAAAAAGTGGTCGGGGCTTAATGGAAAGGGGCAGGGCTGCCCGCCAAATTTACTTAAATTTACAACAGAAAGTGTCGTAAATTATAGTGGAAAGCTCACAGCTGGCGTCAATTTTACTCTATGTTGTGTAACAAGGTACCTCCCTCCCCCCGATCAGACAAAAAAATGTGCTCACCTCACTGTTTCTCCCCTCAGTCTTTCGCAACAGGCCGCTGCGCATACAATGTACTGACGCCGAGCATAGTCAGGATATTGTATGTCACACAACACTCAGTTACCTCTAATCCTAGTCGTTGCATTGAGGTGTCGGCTGTAACATACGGGCTCACAACAGTCTCACGGGCTCCTTTTCGGCTATGACGTAACTGTATATCAAATGTTGGGAAGGAGTTAAGACTGTTGTATGAAGTCTTAATAAATCTCCCCGTAATGTTATATGGTGAAAAGTGGACTAATGCTCTGTTCACACATCCTGTCTTTTTCATCAGGTTACAGTTGCTCTTTAACATAACGAAACGTACAGCATGCTGTGATATTCTATTCATTATAAAATAGGACACCAACCCATTGTAAGTCATGTGAATCAGTTAGGACCTGTTATAAAACGTATAACAACAAATTTGTCATGGTTTCTATAAAAACAAGCCATAATGCCGGCATCAACAGAGCCTAAAAGAGTCTTAACCCCTTAATGACCAGCCTATTTTGGACCTTAATGACCAAGCTATTTTTTACGTTTTTCAATCGTCGCATTCCAAGAGCTATAACTTTTTTTATTTCTGCGTCGACATAGCTGTATAAGGTCTTGTTTTTTGCGGGACAAGTTGTATTTTTTAATAGCACCATTTTGGGGGACATATTATTTATTGATTAACTTTTATTAACATTTTTTTGGGGGGGAATAGAAAAAAATCTGAAATTTCGCCACTCTTTTTTGCGTCCTAAATCTACGGCGTTTACCGTGTGATATAAATAACACAATAACTTTATTCAGCGGGTTGTTACGATTGCAACGATACCAAATTTGTATAGTTTTTGTATGTTTTACTACTTTTACACAGTAAAAACGCTTTTTTTTCTAAATTATTTGTTTTTGTGACTCCATATGTGAAGAGCCGTAACGTTTTTATTTTTTCGCCGATGCGGTTGTATGAGGGCTTTTTTTTTGCGGGACGACTTGTAGTTTTTATTGGTACCATTTTGGAGTAGATGCGACTTTTTGATCACTTTTTATCACATTTTTTTAAAGTCAGTATTCACAGAAAACAGCAATTTTTCCATAGTTTTTTATTATTAATTTATACGGCGTTCACCGTGCGGGTTAAATAATGTAATAGATTTATAGTGGGGGTCGTTACGGACGCGGCGATACCAAATATGTGTAACTTTTTAACTTTATTTAGTTTTTTTAATAGTAAAGCATTTTGTAAGGGGAAAAGCTGGGTTTTTCATTTTTTTCACATTTTTTTTTAAATTAACTTTATGAAACTTTTTTTTCACTTTTTTACTAGTCCCACTAGGGGACTATAATATGCGATTCTGCGATCACATTTATAATACACTGCAATACTTTTGTATTGCAGTGTATTACTGCCTGTCCGTTTAACACGGACAGGCATCTGCTAGGTCATGCCTGCGGCATGATCTAGCAGGCATTCACTCCAGGCAGCCTGGGGGCCTTTATTAGACCCCCGGCTGCCATAGAAGACACTGACACTCGGCGATCGTATCGCCGGGTGTCGGTGGGAGAGAGAGGGAGCTCCCTCCCTCTCTCCAAAACCACTCAGATGCGGTGCTCGCTATTGAGCACCGCATCTGAGGGGTTAAACGTGTGAGATCGATACTAATATCGATCTCACCCGGCAGAGCAGGGACGCCCGCAGCCCTCAGCTGCCTCTAGCAGCTGAGAGCAGGGAGATTTGACGGCTCCCTGCTCTGTTTACTTATTCCGATGCCGCGACGTAAAAAGTCTATGGCATCAGTATTAGGCCCGTTAGTGACCGACGTAGAAACACGATGGGCCGGTCACTAACGGGTTAAATATTGTTCGGTATTCAGAGACGAAGGATGCCCAAGATGTCAATTTGGCTATCAATAATCTAAATAATGTGCTGTCACTATACATGGTAACGTAAACGCACAGTATTGTACAGTCTTATGTATTTTAGCTAAATTGCCTGCCTCTGTATTTTTCTTCTTTTTTTTTTCTTTGGGTAATTGTCATTAAATGAACCTTAACCCCTTCCCGCTCCTGGACGTACTATTAGGTCATGGTAGCTGTATCATTCGCGCTCCATGACTTAATAGTACCATTTTGGCCGTCTTCCCGACACATACAGGAGCTGCTGTCTCGTACTGCGGGGACCAATCGCTGTGTCCCCGCTGATTAACCCCTTAAGGTGCGACGTAAGGGCATATAGGAGTAACGGTGATACCCTCGTTGCACCTAAATGCTCATTAGCATAAAGTTAAAGAAACGGATTTGTCTACAAAGGAGGCAGTAAGCAGAAATTGAAAATAAACGTTAGAAACAGGTGTCTCCTCTACAATACCCAGTTACTAGTTTAAAAGGAACCTGTCACCAGCATTTCACCTATTATACCAGCATTACCAGGTGGAAGTGGGTGAAAAATAATTTTTATATAATCTGTAATTATCTTCTAAGTATGCTCTATACCTTTTAGTATTCAGTTTTTTTTAGTATTCCTGCGCCGTATGCTAATGAGCATAAAAGAGTTATATCTTAGTTCGAAAAGAGTCATATCTTCATTCCTCAAGCCTTTCCGAATTTACCCCGCCTCCTTACATTAGATTGACAGCTCCTCGCCGACCACAGCACACATGAAATCCCGCACTTGCGCATCGATGTCCTGTTCTGGTGAGTATGCACAAAGGGACACAGGATTATTACCATAAAAGGCGCAAAATATTTGCAGACCGTTATTTATGGTTGAAGGAGTTTAGGAGAGGGAATAACGGCAGTGAACTTTTGACAGCAGTGGCCAGAGAGGGGTGAGTAGAGTTCAATAGGTGAATTGCTGGTGACAGGTTCCCTTTAATACGGACATTTTGGTGACAGACCATCTTTAACAGTGCCTTTGCGTAAAGGGAACCAACTTTACTTGTGATGTAGGTAGCACGATGACATCATACGTTGTTTCGCTGGAGCAGGCCCGGTCAGAAGAGATCAGGCCTGCATCACTGGATGACGATGTGGGAACGGGGACAGGTGAGTGTGGAGCTGTCTACATGTATGACATTATGTACAGGATCACTGTGGCAATAAGGGGGCAGTGTGTGGCACAATCTACAGGGGGAACTGTGGCATTATCTACAGGGGGCTGTGTGTAGCACTATCTAAGAGGGGGTGTGACACTCTGTCACTATCTACATTGGCCATGTGGTATTATCCGCGGGGGCAGTGTGTGGCACTATCTAAGGGGGCAGTGTGTGACACTGGCGCGATCGACATGGGCACTGTGGAAAAACCTACAGAATGCAGTGTGTGGCACTATGGCACATTCTACAGGCGCAGTGTGTGACACTATCTACATTGGCACTATGGTACTATCTAATTTGGTTACTGTTACACTTTCTACAGGGGTACTATGTGGCACTGTCTATAAGGGGCATTGTGGCACTATCTACGAGGGGCACTGAGTGTGGCACTATTTACGCTGGTTTTTATGCTACGAGTATTGGTCCGCACATATTCGCTAGCCTAGACCTTTTTTAATATAATAAGTTAGGCCAGTGGATACATTCAGACCGTTACTCATAGCGTAAAACCCGAGAGTAGCGGGAGCGTGGCAAAAATAACTTGGTTTACCAAATATGAATTTGGAAACCTCCCTTTTGGTGGAGCAGATCAATGGAAATATCGATGTGAACGAAGCTTAGTATGTGCACAACTGTTTTGGAAGATAGGAAAAGTTTGCAATTTGTACTACCAAAGGAGCATTTATTTTGATTCAGGCTAATGTCACATGATCTATAAAATTACAGCTTTTTCATAGCTCAAGTATTAAGGTTAAAACCGTGTTTAATCTTTGCATTTTCCTTCCATTATAATCCACAGGGATTCGCATACGATCCTTTTTCAGCTCCACATGAGTGTTTTGTAGTTACACATAGACTGTAATAGAGAGGGAAAGGTAGACCTATAAATTGTGTGAGAGATACTATTATTAAAGCCCCAGTCACATTGGCCTTTGGATCCACGTAGACAAAGAGTGAAAACGACATATGGTACTTTCATAGTCGGTAAGTTTTTTTTAAACTTTGTAAACATTTTTTGATTATATACACAAAATATACATGGCAATAGAGTTTTCTCATTGATGTGCATGTCAGTAAAGTTTGTATAATTTACCTGTTATGATGTCATATTATGCAGAATGCACAGTGCTGCACATAATCCTGCAGAACAGATTATTTTTTGCCAGGATAGCTTTTGTGTGTAAAACTATTTTCCTATAAATGTGTTTATGTGCAATGCAGCGCTGTACAAAAGTCAAGAGACCAGCCTTGCAGTCAAGCCTGTCGTCAAGTACAAGTTATTTATTCTTCAACATCCAGGGGAAAACAAGTGTTGAACAGAAAACTACACAGACACCTCTATAACTAAATTAATATTTATCTGCAAGGATATTAAGTGGAACCTCTCCAAAAGACCTCCACTTTGAGAAGTCCATCCTCTTAGCCAGACCAAAGTTCCTTTGCAGATTTTCAGTTCCACTATATCCTAAGCATACTGTCCATCTTCTTTGAGAAGGCCACACCCCCGAGAAGACCGTTTTACAATTCAATTTTGGGTGGTCCTCTCAAGGAGGTTCTACTGTTCCATGCATCCAAAGTTCAGTCTTGGGTGCATTATCTGCTTGTCACGATTCAAGTAATCCCAAATACATTAAAGGGTTTGCACCATCTTGACAACCCCTTTCCTAAATAATGTGGTAGCATACTTCCCCTGCAAGGGGCAGCACTCAAATGAATCAGCAACTTTGTTATGTATGGTTGTTCTGAGTCCTTAAGAGTGGGTGATGCTTTTTTCAGCAGCTGTCCACTTTGGCAAATGGAGGTGGTGGTGATCCTTTTTGGCGTATGGAAAGGGGTATTACGATAGAACAACCTTTTTGAATGAAGTTGAGATCTGGGTTCCGGAGTGGTTTTGAGGATATCATCAGCTTCATTGTTTGATTAGCAATGTCTTTATCTTAATAGCAGTGTGTTTGGAGTCTTTATTTTGCTGTCAAATTATTTTTTTCCAGCTGCAGTGGTCTCTGAGTGCGCCCCCTAACTATTATCCCAAACTACACCTCCAGGGGTATACATTGATTCCACCTACTCCAGAAATATATCATGTAGACTGCCTATACTGTATGGAATTGTAAAAAAATCTCAGTATTATATCTGTAGAGTAGGATTGGCCAAACTTTACCAGTATAGGATCCACTTTTTGTGGAGCCAAAGTCAGGTGATCCTACTAACTGTGGTACATGTGGCACATGGAGGACGTTGCTTTAATATTTTTTTTTTTTTTTGCAAGACTCTTTTTACTTTAGAATAGTTATAGCACTTATTGCACTTGCCTCATACCTTCTTCATACATGACTGTTACTTGAGACATTGAGCAATAGAAACATTTTACACAAAGTATATTAGACAATTACAGAACTTTTCATATTACAATGATTGCACTTTGTTTACATAAAGCCTGAAAACATTAATTTGAATATTCAATTTAATAAAACATGAAATTGAATATCGTTATGGAAAGGTTGTCCTACTCCAGACCTTAAGAACATTTTTGTCAACATTACTTTTGCTGCATCTTGAATTTTTCCTTTGTATAGTGACATGAATGTCTATCCATAGTTCCTATTAGTGGTGTTTCATAGGCTGAGTCTGATGGAAGAATATTATTTGCGCTAGGATAGTCTCTTTGATGTTCCTTCACCTCCTCTGTTTTGGAGTAAGGCTTGAATTGCATGACTTACCTCTCACCTCCTAAATCTATTCCAGGTCAAACCATGCATGATTTGCTCCATGAAATGCCTGAAACCTGACCGAGTGTTCTAGACCATGTTCAAGGTCCACGCGGCACATAGCAGGCTTCTGATATTGTCAGGCTGTAATTGATTAGCTGGAGCAATGTGTTTTAAAGCAAGCGTTTGTATTACAGTTTCCTCGCACCTAATTATTGTGGCAATTGATACAATATATTAACTGTTGTAATGTCATTACTTTATAATCGTAATAATCACGTCTAGGGCAAGACATTAACACTGCTATTAAATCTTTGCGCCAGTCAACAACTGGGGCTACTTTCCCGTCTCCTCCTAATATATAACACATAATTCTAGTGTTTTTTGAGTTATAGACTGATGTTTTCATATATTCCTTAAATATTTCTCATTATCCTTAACACTTTAATGGCAGTTTTTTTTTCTGGTCTTAATACAAAATGAAAGTTGTATTTCCTTTGAAGAATGTATTTATTATACAAAAGTTAGTTTATTCCTGTATGAAAACACATAAAACACAATATTTCCTTTAAAAGAAGAATGCTATCGTATGCAGGAACTTGTAGCAATATATTTAATGCTTGTTCATGGACCATATTCCTGTCCTTGTAAACTGTTAGTTAGGGCTAGTTCACACACAGTTTTCTGGCTCTGTTTTTGGTGCGGAAACCGGGTTGGAAACCGTACCAAAAAATTTCCGAAATCGCCTTCCATTTATTTCAATGGGCGGCGGAGGCGTTTTTTTTCCCACGAGCGGGAAAAACGCTTATGGGAAAAATAACGACATGCTCTCTCTTCCCACGGTTCCGTCTCTGACCTCCGATTGAAATAAAAAACGCCGCTAAAAACGCCACAAAGAAAGTGCAGGCATGATGGAATTTTGAGGCAGATTTTTCTGCCTGCAAAAAAACTCACTGTGAACATACCCTTATAGTGAACAGGTAAATCTATAAAAAAACAAAAAATGGAATTGCTTTTTTTAAATTTTTTGCAATTCCAGCAAAATAATTATAGTAAATGAAGTGGCAATTTATATGTAGCCATAAAAATCTGTCCTAAAAAACTAGTCTTTCAAAAGACCTGATACAGGTACGTCGAAGAAAAAATAAAAATGCTACGGCGGTTGGATTGCATTGAAGCGAAAAACTTAAAGATTCTTTATGTCTTTCAGGCCAAAATTGGCAAGGGTTTATCATGGGAGTTTGTGATGGAAACAAGTGCCAGACTATTAGAGTTTTTTGATCAGCAGATGCCTGAGTAAAGGAATTTCACTGTACTTATCTAGTGTCATTGAATCTGTGCTTGAACACTGGAAACATATAATACTAGTGTAGTCCAGTATATAAGCAATGCTGATGCTTTCACTGTCAGGAATCTTCTGTTAATAATAGACATAATCTATGGTATTTTTCTCCTGGTATTTTTTTAACCTTTATTTTTTCTCCTATTCTTCTAGCCGTCCTGAGAAGGTGTGTCTGTGTCCTTTCCTGCCGGCTCATCCCCTCAATGTTTCCACATGTTTATACATTGTTCAGCATCCAGCTGAGGTGAGTAAAAATATGGAAAGAGTTCAAGTTCAGTCACCTTGTCTAGTCTGGAGTTGTGAGAAAAGATCGAACATTGTCTCCCAACATCTCCAACTTCCTGCTTTTGCCCAAAGCTGACATATTAAGTACTTACTATTCTTTACTGCTTCCTTGTAATTTCCCAATGCTTAAAAAAATAAAATAACTTGTAGGTTTAAATAGACACTAACTTGTCAAACAACTTATTCTAATCTAATAGTATACCTTTTACAGATCAACTTTGTAATTTACTTACTGTTAAAATGTAGTTGTTTTATTTATCCATGCAAATTCTGTGTAAAGTTACTGCCACTAGGTGTCTCCCTTCCTGTAATTTGCTGTCCATTCCCTGTTGTCAAGCAAATTCTGTCCCTAGTTACAGAGCAGAGGAGACAGACTACAGGAAGGGGGTGTGTCTTTTCACTGCCTGTTAATTCAAGTCCATTGAGAGGGGAGGAGAGAAGCAAGAGCAGGGAGCAGAGAGAGAAGCAGAGAGCTAAAGAGACCCAGACAAGCTGCTCATAGAAGTCTATGGAGAGGGAAGGGGGAGCAAAGAGAGAGACACAGACATGTTTCTGCCCATAGAAGTCTATGGAATGGGGAGGGCGAGCAGGAGATGGGAGCAGAGTGAGAGAGACACATGCTGCTGCCCATAGAAGTCTATAGAGAGGGGAGGGGTCTGCATGAACATAGAAAGAGACAGACACGTTGTCTATGGAGAGGGAAGGGGAAGCAGGAGAAGGGAGCATAATGAGAGAGAGAGAGAGAGAGAGAGACACACATGTTGCCCATGAAAGTCTATGGAGAGGGGATAAGGGAGGAGGAGCAGAGAAAGGGACACAGACATGTTGCCCATAAAAGTCTATGGAGAGAAGGGGGAGCAGAAGGAGGGAGCAAAGTGTGTGACACATACACGCTGCTGCCCATAGATGTCTATGGAGAGGGGAGGAGGAGCAGGACTGCAGTGCTGGATTGTCAGCTACACTGCTCATCACTTCTGTATAATCTCCAACATTCTGCTGCAGCTTCTTCATGTGCTGTGTATGGCAGACATGATAGCAGTTAGGCTCCACTCACTAGCTCGGGAAAAACTGAGAATTAGAGAGAGAGCCTGCCTAGGTAGACTTTTTAGGTTTTTTTGTATAGTAACATTTACTCATAGTGTTTTGAAATAGACTTTTATTTTCACATTGATCAACAGAGAAGACCTCTTTAACCATCAGATGAGAGACATTTAAATGGGTTGTCCAATTTTAGAAAATTAATGTTATTTTTTTTGTATAACTAAAGGTAATGTAAACCTTTGCTTGTTTTTTTTTAATGTATGTATTTCGGCATTAAAAACATTTTTCTAAAACCTTATTAAAAATGTAGCTTCGTCTTTTGAGATGCAGCTTCTATGCATCCACTCTGCATGGAAGCTGCATCCCGAACACATCAGTCCAGCTAACTGAAGGCTCTGCTCAAAGTGGCTCCGTGTGCATTAATCAACTAATATTTAACCATTAGTACAGTGATTTTGTGTGTCAGATGCACAAAGAAGCCGCTCTGAGCACATACGTCAATCAGCTGGACTGACGGACTCAGGTTAAAGCGCCAGGATGAAGCCTCTATGCATAGTGGATGCATAGAAGTTGCATCTCAAAAACTAAGCAAAATGTTTGATGAAGGGGTATTAGAAAAGAAAAAGATTTTTCATACCAAAATACATACATTTAAATTTAAAAATAAAAATTTACAGCAAAGGTTTTATAAAGCCTCTGAAGGCTAGACAATTTTCAAATATAATTTCTGTATTCCTTACGGTTTTCCAGATATTCTTGTTTCTATTCAGTAGGAACATTCATTGTATACGACCAGTGGATAAAATTCTGTCCATGATCATGTAATGGACACACAGGTGCTGTGATCAGTAAAAGATACAGCTCTGATACACATACTGTAATTGAAGAGAGCCATGCACCTGTGTGTCCATCACATGAAGATGGACAGAATTTTATACATGAGAAGTGTACAATGAATATACCTACTGAATAACAACAAGCAGAGATCTTGAAAACCATGAGGAATTAATGCAGAAAGTATATTGTAAAATGTTATAACGTTTAATCAAACAAATATAGAACATCAATTCGCTGAAACCGGACAACCCATTTAAATTGTCACTAACTTCTCAACAAACTTTACATAAATCAATTGTACAAGCAAATACAGTGAAGGAAATAAGTATTTGATCCATTTCTGATTTTGTAAGTTTGCCCACTGTCAAAGACATGAACAGTCTAGAATTTTTAGGCTAGGTTAATTTTACCAGTGAGAGATAGATTATATAAAAAAAAAAAAAAAAAAAAGAAAATCACATAGTCAAAATTATATATATTTATTTGCATTGTGCACAGAGAAATAAGTATTTGATCCCTTTGGCAAACAAGACTTAATACTTGGTGGCAAAACCCTTGTTGGCAAGCACAGCAGTCAGACGTTTTTTGTAGTTGATGATGAGGTTTGCACAAATGTTAGATGGAATTTGGGCCCACTCCTCTTGGCAGATCATCTGTAAATCATTAAGATTTCGAGGCTGTCGCTTGGCAACTTGGATCTTCAGTTCCCTTCATAAGTTTTCGATGGGATTAAGGTCTGGAGACTGGCTAGGCCACTGCATGACCTTAATGTGCTTCTTTTTGAGCCACTCCTTTGTTGCCTTGGCTGTATGTTTCGGGTCATTGTCGTGCTGGAAGACCCAGCCACGAGCCATTTTTAATGTCCTGGTGGAGGGAAGGAGGTTGTCACTCAGGATTTGACGGTACATGGCTCCATCCATTCTCTCATTGATGCGGTGAAGTAGTCCTGTGCCCTTAGCAGAGAAACACCCCCAAAACATAATGTTTCCACCTCCATGCTTGACAGTGGGGACGGTGTTCTTTGGGTCATAGGCAGCATTTCTCTTCCTCCAAACACGGCGAGTTGAGTTAATGCCAAAGAGCTCAATTGTAGTCTCATCTGACCACAGCACCTCCTCCCAATCACTCTCAGAATCATCCAGATGTTCATTTGCAAACTTCAGACGGGCCTGTACATGTGCCTTCTTGAGCAGGGGGACCTTGCGGGCACTGCAGGATTTTAATCCATTACGGCGTAATGTGTTACCAATGGTTTTCTTGGTGACTGTGGTCCCAGCTGCCTTGAGATCATTAACTAGTTCCCCCCGTGTAGTTTTCGGCTGAGCTCTCACCTTCCTCAGGATCAAGGATACCCCACGAGGTGAGAATTTGCATGGATCGATGTCGATTGACAGTCATTTTGTATGTCTTCCATTTTCTTACTATTGCACCAACAGTTGTCTCCTTCTCACCCAGCGTCCTACTTATGGTTTTGTAGCCCATTCCAGCCTTGTGCAAGTCTATGATCTTGTCCCTGACATCCTTAGAAAGCTCTTTGGTCTTGCCCATGTTGTAGAGTTTAGAGTCAGACTGATTAATTGAGTCTGTGGACAGGAGTCTTTTATACAGGTGACCATTTAAGACAGCTGTCTTTAATGCAGGCACCAAGTTGATTTGGAGCGTGTAACTGGTCTGGAGGAGGCTGAACTCTTAATAATTGGTAGGGGATCAAATACTTATTTCTCTGTGCACAATGCAAATAAATTTATATAATTTTGACTATGTGATTTTCAGTTTTTTTTTTTTTTTATATAATCTATCTCTCACTGATAAAATTAACCTAGCCTAAAAATTCTAGACTGTTCATGACTTTGACAGTGGGCAAACTTACAAAATCAGCAAGGGATCAAATATTTATTTCCTTCACTGTATAAGAAACTTTGTAATACATCCTCACTGTTTGCTCACTCTAAATTTACTGCTAAATCCGTCTCCTCGAGACAAGATTGGACTATGGGCTCACTGATCCGATTGCCCATAGAAGTCTATGAAGAGGAGAAGGCGGAAGCAAGAGCAGTGTGAGGGAGACACACACACACACACACACACACACACACACACACACACACGGCTTCTCATACTATGTGTTATATCTCAACTGTGCTGGATTCTCAGCTATACGGCTCAGTACTGCTATTTATGACCTCCTTCCTGTTGCTGATCTTTCTGAGGGTGAGTTTTCTTTCTAACAAATCTAGAACCTGCCCTGTATCTTAAATGGATCCAGAGATCTCCCCATTCATTGCTCCAATTGCGCTGCTATATTTTCTTCAGGCTGGCAGCTCAGGGGCGTGTCCTTTCTGCTGCAGCTCCTCCCCATCTCTCCCATAACATATCATTTGAGAGGGAGAGCCCAGCCCTCTATAACGGAAGACAAGCTATGTTTCTGAATAAAAGCTTCTTCTCTACTTCTTCACTGACAAGCAGAGAAGGCATTTTCTATTGGCTGGTGGCAGTTGGGGATTAGAACTGAGCACGTGCCTCCTCCCTTAATCACCTCAGTAGGAGGGTGTGCACATTACTAAACAGATTGAACACCAGGGGGCACAATTATAATGAAGTAAAGGGAATATCTCTTAAAGGCTATGCAAACCCTTGAAAGTGATTTTTATTTTATTTTTAAATAAAAATGTCAGTTTGGTGCAACTTTCAAATTAGTCTTTCTTAAAAATTATTTTTACTTTATGAGATACAGCTGCTCTGTATTATATACAGAGCAGCTGTATCTAGCGCTATTCACTAAATCTGTCAGTCTCGTGGACCTGACGGGTTCAGTGTCAGCGGGTCCTGCATGTCTCAGACACGCAGGATCCACGTGTAATCTATCACATCTAAGAGACACGTAGGACCCGCTTTCACTGAACCCATCAGTCCTGCGGCTACCGTATTCAGTGAACGATACAGCTGCTCGGTAAACAGGATACAGAGCAGCTGTATCTCAAAAAGTAAAAATAATTTTTAATAAAAAATAATTTGAAAGTTGCACCAATACAAGGGTGCCCCCTATCCCCCTCGCTTTTCATATTAGTAATAGAGACCCTCATACAAAAAATAGTGCAATCCCTAGACATCAAGGGACTTACGGTTGGCTCTCTGATGCATTCAACAGCTGCGTTTGCTGACGACCTATTAATCTTTATCACAAACCCCACTCAGGCGTTTCCAATACTTCTAGAAATATTCAAGGAATTTGGGAATATCTCTAATTTTAAAATAAACCTTGAAAAATCTGAGGCTCTCAATATAACAGCCCCCAGGGGAATTATTGATAAAATCAAACTATCGGTACCTTTTATGTGGCCCTCATTGATGATTAAATATCTAGGAACAAACATCACACCGGTTCCTGGGAAGTTCTATCTTTATAACTACAAGCCCCTCTTAAAACATTTTCCACACATCTTTCACAATTAAAAATACCTTATGTATCATGGTTAGGGCAAAAGAACTTATTCAAATTAAAGCTTATATTTTGCCACAAGTGTTATACACCTTGTCAACTGTACAACTCACAGTGCCCACAAATATAAAAAAAAATTCCAGATTTATTTGGAATAACAAATAAGCCAGAATCTCCTTCTCACAGTTAAAACAGTATAGGCTAAAGGGTGGATACGCTATGCCAGAGATATGAACCTATTATAAAGTGAACCATTTAACTAGGTGGCTCTCTCTAGTGCGTACTCAAGATACGGCCCCACATCTTCAAATGGAAAGATATATGCTGGGGGAAGAGGGTCTTCTGTATCTATGGTCAAGTATTAGACCACGATGCGAGATTCAAAGTACAATTTTGCAAGGCACTATAGCAGTCTATCATGAATATCTTTCTCATGACAAGAAAGGTGCTGGCCATTCCCTACTTATGCCTATGAGCCTGATACCGGCCTATACTTCTAAAAAACCTGTACCTCCAACGTTTCCCTGGTCTAGTCTCACAAGCGTTTTTATTGCTCCTCACTTTTAAAATAGCTCCCAAATACCACCATTGGACTCTGTCTTGCGAAGCCCCCGGTTGCAGACCACTATGTTTTTCCATGAGCGGTCCTATAACTATTGGTGTAGGACGTTCTCAGACTGTTTGATTCGCCCACTTCGAGACCCTGATTGGCTAGGAAACTACTTTGCTTATACCTAGACTCCCCAGGGGATTATTTTCTAAGTTGTACAGCGGATTGATGTTGCAATCGGCTCCATTTAACCAGACTATTTATTCTTCTCGGAAAAAGAACTTGGAACCCAATTCATGTCATTAGAGATCACTACTATACTTTCACAAAAATAGACCGCAGCACACGTTCCTTGTGGTATCAAAAGAGTGTAAACATTTATTTTATTCCACCATAATATACAATGACGTTTAGACGCTAGGCGTGGGACTTTTTCAAGCAATTAAACAAAGTGCAGTTTATATAGGGGATATGACATTACAGTATCAATTCTACATGTATATGCAAAATAGTGTTTACAACAATCAAGATAATATACACGTTAAAAAACAGGTACATACTTAAATCTACATAAGAATCACTTACATAACATCAACTGATGGAAGACCAGACCTGTACTTCCAAGGAACAACAGTGATCATAAATATAACATGATGCATAAAGCCGGAGTTCAACTCTGTCTACTTCCCATGCGCGAACAAACTCCTGCATTGCGGGAGCGTTACTGGGATACAGTGAACACGTGACCAAATGTCACGTCATCTCCGTTCACTCTTGGTATCATGGTTACATGCTATATACAAATAGCGTAACCCGTTATTTAGGCAGATCTCTTCGCAGCCTATCTTTAGACGTCATAGCACCATGAATCAAAAGTCATAGGTAATGAATATTATATTATTAAACCTCTATCGGGTAACATGTCCAGCGATCACCTATCGCTGTAACAGGAACACCAAGATTTTATGTCAAATTATACAGAAAATGTATTAGCCCATAAACCAAATACACAAGGCAGAGGAGCATTGATCGTCGGATGCAAACTGATACATTGAAATACAGTCCGGAATTCCATCTTCACACTTTCTCGATGTAGAAACTTGTATCGGTATATACACATAATCTATAAAAAACGAAAATCTATTTTATTACACAAATAAAAAATGAAATAGAAAACATCTTAACAGGTCAGATCAATAAGAAACGACCCGTTAGGTACCAGACTTAATTGCTTGACACTAATGTTTAAACTCATACCTATAGCAAAGTGAGATATGCACGAACTAGAGAACAGAGATATAGAAGATCGAGCCCATCCTAAACTCTCGAATCAATCTCTTGGGTTCCAAACAATCCAACTCGTAAATCCAGCGTAACTCTAGCCTTTTTAACATGGCTTCTCTGTCACCTCCTCTCCTTAATAATGGAATGCCATCAATGATTCTAAATCTCAATTCGGAAATATTGTGTCTATGACACAATATTGTCATAGACAAATGGTACATCATTTCGACACAATATTTCTTTATTACAAAACAAATTATTTTTTAATGCCAAGTTATATTGCAATAAAATGAAATAGTGGGACTACCCCTTTAACCCGTTCGCGCTCCTTGACGTACTATTCCGTCATGGTAACCACATCGTTCGCGGTCTAAGACAGAATAGTACGTCATGGGAGAATCGGCCATTTTGGCCATCCTCCCGACACATACAGGAGCTGTGACAGCTGCTGTCTCGTACTGTAGTTGCTGCAGCTCCTACAGCGGGGACCGATCGCGGTGTCCCCGCTGATTAACCCCTTAGAAGCCGCGTTCAATAGCGATCGCGGCTTAGGGGTTAAACCACCATCAACTGCCCGCTACATGATAGCGGGCGGCAATGGTTGCTATGGCAACTGGACGCCTAATAATGGCGTCCAGCTATGCCATCCATGGAAGCCTAGTAGGTACTGACAAAGTCAGGACCCACTATGCTTGCTGTCAGCGAGTAGCTGACAGCTCTAATACACTGCACTACGGATGTAGTGCAGTGTATTAGAATTGCGATCAGGGCCTCCTGCCCTCAAGTCCCCTAGTGGGACAAAGTAAAAAAAAGTTGTGTCAAAATAAGAAAATAAAAGTAAAAATCCCCCTTTTTCCGTTATCAGTCCTTTATTATAAATAAACAAGTAAACTATACATAATTGGTATCGCCGCGTCCGTAACAACCTGAACTACAAAAGTATTTTATTATCTATCCCGCGCGCTGGATGCCATAAAAGAAAACAATAATAAACCATACCAGAATCACAACTTTTTGGTCACTTTACTTCCCAAAAAATTTAATAAAAAGAGATCAAAAAGTCGCATGTACCTAAAAATGGTACTGATCGAAACTACAGTTCATTACGCAAAAAACAAGTCCTCACACGGCGTTCTTGATGGAAAAATAAAAAGTTATGGCAACACAAAAAGTAAATGATTTTTTATAAAAAGTATTTTATTGTACAAGCGCAATAAGACAAAAAAAAACTATAAACATATGGTATCGCCGTAATCGTATTGTCGTGGAAGTCAATGGCTCAATATATATTAGACTGAAATTTAGATGAGTGTTCCAAAAGACATTCACTCCAGGCACTTTATCCAGCATCCTAATCAGTAGATTTCATACCGCTATATATCGAGAGAGGAGAAATAACACACAGAGGCTGTTGGTATGCTCAAAATACTCCTCTAGAGGTTTGTTGCCAAACTCAATTATAATAATATCATTCAGAAGGGGTGTAGGATTGAGTTTAACCAATCAGAGACAATGTGACAATATTTCTTATTCAGCCAATTACAGACATACGATACATTCCAGATACATCATCATAATTCTTCACACAACAGGTTTGCATTTGCCTTATCTCTCTTGGCAATAATATTCCTGTAAGAGGGGGGAGGCATTTCCACATGCATATTTGCCGCCCTCCCATCTCACTCCCTGTCCCTTCTCTGCAAGCTTCGTATGGGAACCAAGGTCAAAGATAACTAACTAAGAAACATACGAAATCAACATTAATATACTTGTCTTAACCCCTTAAGGACGCAGCCTAGTTTGGGCCTTAAGGCTCAGAGCCCATTTTTCAAATCTGATATATTTCACTTTATGTGGTAATAACGTGGGAATGCTTAAACCTACCCAAGCGATTCTGAGATTGTTTTCTCGTGACACATTGGGCTTCATGTTCGTGGTAAAATTTGGTCGATATATTCAGTGTTTATTGGTGAAAAATTGCAAAATGGAGAGAAAATTTTGAAAAAATTGCATTTTTTAGAATTTAAATGCATCTGCTTGTAAAACAGACGGTTATACCACCCACAATAGTCACTAGTTCACATTTCCCATATGTCTACTTTAGATTGGCATCGTTTTTTGAACATTCTTTTATTTTTCTTGGACGTTACAAGGCTTAGAACATAAACAGCAATTTCTCATATTTTTAAGAAAATGTCAAATGCCTTTTATTTAAGGTACCTGTTCAGTTCTGAAGTGGCTTTGAGGGGCCTATGTATTAGAAACCCTGATAAAACACCCCATTTTAAAAACTAGACCCCTCAAAGTATTCAAAACAGCATTTAGAAAGTTTTTTAACCCTTCAGGCATTTCACAGGAATTAAAGCAAAGTGGAGGTGAACTTTGCAAATTTCATTTTTCTTGCGGAATTTCAATTTTATTCATTTTTTTTTCTGTAACACAGAAGGTTTTACCAGAGAAACACTACTAAATATGTATTGTCCAGATTCTGCAGTTTTTAGAAATGTCCCACATGTGGCTCTAGTGCGCTCGTGGAATAAAACACAAGCCCTAGAAGCAAAGAAGCACCTAGTGCATTTTGAGGCCTCTTTTTTTATTAGAATATATTTTAGGCAGCATGCCAGGTTTGAAGAGGTGTTGAGGTGCCAAAAAAGTAGGAATCCCCCAATAGTGACCCCATTTTGGAAACTACACCCCTCAAGGAATTCATTTATGGTTGTTGTTACCATTTTGACCGCACAGTTTTTTCACAGCACCTATTTGAATTGGGCTGTGAAATGAAAAAAATGTAATTTTTTCCAATAAAATGTCATTTGTGATCAAAATTTCTTATTTTCACAGGGAACAAAATACCCCATTTGGTTGCCCAATTTGTCCTTAGTGTGGCAATACCCCATTTGTGGTGATAAACTGCCGTTTGGGCCCATGGGAGGGCTCAGAAGGAAAGGAGCGCTATATGTTTGTTGGAGTCCAGATTTTGCTGGATTGGTTTTCGGGTGCCATGTCGCATTTGCAGAGCCTCAGGGGTATCAAAGCAATGGAAACCCACCAAAAGTGACCCCATTTTGGAAACTACACCCCTCAAGGAATTCATTTATGGTTGTTGTTAGCATTTTGAGCACACAGTTTTTTCACAGCACCTATTTCAATTGGGCTGTGACATTAAAAAAATGACATTTTTTCCAATAAGATGTAATTTTTTAGCAAAATTTCTTAGTTTCACAGGGAACAAAATGCTCAATTTTGTTGCCCAATTTCTCCTGAGTGCAGCAATACCCCATTTGTGGCAATAAACTGCCGTTTGGGCCCATGGGAGGCCTCAGAAGGGAAGGAGCGCTGTGTGTTCTTTGGAGTACAGATTTTGCTGGTTTGGTTTTCGGGTGCCATGTCGCATTTGCAGAGCCCCAGAGGTATCAAAGCAATGGAAACCCACCAGAAGTGACCCCATTTTGGAAACTACAACCCTCAAGGAATTCATTTATGGGTAATGTGACCATTTAGACCCCATAGTTTCTTCACAGAACTTATTTGAATTGGGCTAGGAATTAAAAAAATATATATTTTTTCCAATAATATGTAATTTTAGCTCAAAAATTCTTATTTTCACAAGAAATAAAATACTCAATTTTGTTGCCCAATTTGTCCTGAGTGTGGCAATACCCCATTTGTGGTGATAAACTGCCGTTTGGGCCCATGGGAGGGCTCAGAAGGAAAGGAGCGCTGTGTGTTCTTTGGAGTCCAGATTTTGCTGGATTGGTTTTCGGGTGCCATGTCGCATTTGCAGAGCCCCAGAGGTATCAAATCAATAGAAACCAATCACAAATGACCCCATTTTGGAAACTACACCCCGCAAGGAGTTCATTTATGGGTGTTGTGACTATTTTGACCCCATAGTTTTTTCACAGAACTAATTTGAATTGGGCTGGGAATGAAAACAAAATTATTTTTTTCAAATAATATGTAGTTTTGGCTGAAAATTTCTTATTTTCACAAGAAACAAAATACCCCATTCTGTTGCGCAATTTGTTCTGAGGGCCGCAATACCCCATTTGTTGTGATAAACTGCCCTTTGGGCCCACGGGAGGGCTCAGAAGGAAAGGACCACCATTTGGCCTACTGGGGATTTTCTAGTGCGAAGTCATGTATGCAGAAGCACCTGAGGTACCAGTACAGTTGAAACCCGAAAGAAGTGACCCCGTTTTAAAAACTACACCCTTAAGGCATTCATCTAGAGGTGTAGTGAGCATTTTGACCGGAGACCTACACCCCATAAACTGTAATGTGGGTTCTCCCGGGTATGGCAATACCCTACATGTGGGTGTTATCAGCTGCCTGGGCACACAGCAGGGCTCAGAGGGGAAAGACGAGGGGGGATAAGCTGTGCGGAGTGCATCAGGGTAAGTAAAATTGGGGTAAATTATAAACCAAGGGATGTATGATAAATTTTAAAACACTCTTTCATACAGAGCTCTGGTTATTCGGGACACGTGTCACATTGATATATTGTGTCATCCCTTATCGCCCTCTTATAGCAGACTTTGCACTTCTTTTGACTTTTTCCCTTCTTGCCAGTTTGGGGAACTTCCCCTGGAAAGTGTTGCCGCCCTGGTACGATGCGTGTGGAACCGCTTCCAGAAGTACTGGGTGCCCCCCCTTCTTGGTCCCTAAAGATTAGGTTCTTGATAATCACCTCTTGAAATTCCAGGAAAGTTCCCGTCTGGCCTGCACATCGACGTAGCACGTACGCATTGTACAAAGCCATCTGTATGATGTGCACGGCCAGCTTCTTATACCACACCGCATAGCGCTGTAGGGCTTCAGGGCTTGATCTTACAAGTCCATCCCTCCCATGTACCTATTGTAGTCCAGGATGCAGTCTGGTTTGGGGGTGGCCTTTCCTTCATATATCCTAAACCTGTAGGTATACCCTGATGCACTCGCACAGCTTATACATCTTCACGCCATACCTTGCCCTCTTACCCGGCAGGTACTCGCGGAATTGAACCCTCCCTTTAAAATGTACCAGGGACTCATCAATAGAAATACACTTCTCGGGGTGTATGCTGGGGAAAACCGGGCACTGGAACGGTCTAATAGGGGTCTCCGTTTATACAAACGGTCAAAACTGGGGTCATCTCAGGGTGGGCACGGCTCATTATCAGTATAATGTAAGAAGCGAAGTATTGCCTCATTTATTTATTTTTTTAGGTTCCAGTTCAGTTCTGAAGTTGCTTTGAGGGGCCCATATATTAGAAACCCCTATGAAATACCCCATTTTAGAAACTAGACCCCTCAAAGTATTCACAACAGTATTTAGAAAGTTTATGAACCCTTTAGGTGTTTCACAAAAATTTAGAGCAAAGTAGAGGTGAAATTTACATTTTTTTTTTGTCAGAAAATCCTCTTTATACCAATTTTTTTATAACACAAAAGGATTTATCAGTGAAACGCAAATTAATACTTATTGCCCAGATTCTGCAGTTTTTAGAAATATCCCACATGTGGCCCTAGTGCGGTAATAAACGGAAGCACCGGCCTCCGAAGCAAAGGCGCACCTAGTGGATTTTGAGGCCTCTTTTTTATTAGGCACCATATCCGGTTTGAAGAGGTCTTGTGGTGCCAAAACATTGGGAACCCCCCAAAAGTGACCCCAATTTGGAAACTAGACCCCTTGAGGAATCCATTGTAGTTTTCTTGGGGTGCATGCGGCTTTTTGATCAGTTTTTATTCTATTTTTAGGTGGCGTAGTGACTAAGAAACAGCAATTCTACTATTGTTTTTTTATTCTTTTTTTTTTTACTGCGTGCACCGTGCGCTATAAATGACATATTCACTTTATTCTGCGTGGCGATACGATTACGGCGATACCAGATGTTTATAGTTTTTTTTTATGTCTTATGGCGTTTGCACAATAAAATACGTTTTGTAAACAATCATTCACTTTTTGTGTTACCTTATTCTAAGAGCCATAACGTTTTTATTTTTCAATCAATAAAGCCGTGCGAGGACTTATTTTTTGCGTAACGAACTGTAGTTTCGATCAGTACCATTTTTAGGTACATGCGACTTTTTGATCTCTTTTTATTCCATTTTTTGGGAGGTGAAGTGACCAAACAATTGTGATTGTGGTACGGTTTATTATTAATTTATTTTACGGCGTTCATCGTGCGGGATAAATAACGAAATAGTTTTGTAGTTCAGGCCGTTACGGACACGGCGATACCAATTATGTATAGTTTATTTGTTTGTTTATATATTTTTATTAATAATAAAGGACTGATAAGGGAAAAGGGGGGATTTTTACTTTTATTACTTTTAAATATTTTATTTTCTTATTTTTACACATCTTTTTGTAACTTTTTTTTTACTTTATTACTTTGTCCCACTAGGGGACATGAGGGCAGGAGGCCCTGATCGCTATTCTAATACACTGCACTACATGCGTAGTGCAGTGTATTAGAACTGTCAGCTACTCACTGACAGCAAGCATAGTGGGTCCTGACCGTGTCAGGACCCACTAGGCTTCCGTCTATGGCATAGCCGGACGCCATTGTTTGGTGTCCGGTTGCCATAGTCACCATCACCGGCCGCTATCGCGTAGCAGGCCGGCGATGGCAGCTTAACCCCTAAAAAGCCGCGATCTCTATAGAACGCGGCTTTTAAGGGGTTAATCGGCGGGGACACAGCGATCTGTCCCCGCTGTAGGAGCTGTGACAGCTGCTGAACAAGACAGCAGCGTCACAGCTCCTGTATGTGTCGGGAGGACGGCCGAAACGGCCGTTACTCCCGTGACGTACTATTACGTCATGGAGCGCGAACGATACAGCTGCCATGACGTAATAGTACGTCAAGGAGCGGGAAGGGGTTAAAGGAACAATGACTTTCTTATTCACTTCAAAAGAACTAACTATTTTAGGTGGTAAAAAAACTTCTGTCTTACAAGCAGATGCATTTAAATTCAGAAAATGTATTTATTTTTTAAATTTTCTCTAAATTTTGCTAATTTTCACAAATAAACACTGAATATATCGACCAATTTTTGACCACTAACATAAAGGCCAATGTCTCATGAGAAAACAATCTCAGAATCGCTTGGATAGGTTTAAGCATTCCGAAGGTATTTGCACATGAAGTGAAATATGTCAGATTTGAAAAATGGGCTCTGAACCTTAAGGCCCAAACTAGGCTGCGTCCTTAAGGGGTTAAAGAAAAGTATGTTTACAAGAACACTGGGCTTTAAAAGCTATCGACACCTGTGCAAAAAAAAAATTTCACAATTTTTTCCATTTTTCTTTACAACCAAAGAAAATAAACATTAAGCAAGTAAGATGTCAGCTTTAGTGTTCAGGAGAGCAGAGAGAACGTGAATCTAGAGATAATTTGGCAATAAACTGTTCTGTTAAGGCCGATGCGTGTTTTGGCCGGTGCAGCGAGCACCGATCAACGAGACAGCGCGTTGATCGTCGCTCGTCCGCTCCTGTCACAAGGAGCCAGTTACTCTGATCGCTCATCCCCATAGATCTTCATCATGTCGGCAGGGCGTCTCCCCGTGTGAACAGGGAGATGTGCTGCCGACAACTATAATATTTAACCTTTTTAAAACGATACGATCGGCAGATGAATGAGCGTTTGCTCGTTCATCTGCTGATCGCTGCCCTGTTTACACAGGACAATTATTGGCAACAAGCATTCTATGAACGGTCGTTTGCCCGATAATTGCCCAGTGTAAAACCCCCTCATGACTAAGCACTGAACGGTAGCCAGCAGCTTGTAATGTATTGTAAGGCCTAGTTCACATAGAGTTTTTTGGCGCTGACTTTTGACGTGGAAACTGCGTTGGAATCCGTGCCCAAAAACGTCCGAAATTGTATTCTGTTAATTTCAATGGGATGCAGTGGCGTTTTTTTCCCCCGGTTGGTTTTTAGCAGCTCGTGGGGAAAAAAGCGGCATGTCCTTTCTTTCCGCGGTTCCGCTTCTGACCTCCCATTGAAATCAATGGGACGCAGAAAAATCTTTTTGCAAAAAAGCGCAGGTAGGTCAAAATCGGCCTCAAAATTCCTGAAGGAATTTTAAGGAATATTTTTTCTGTCTGCAAAATACTCCGTGTGAACTATGCCTAAGACATACAAGACATTTAATAAAATGCATACAAGACGATAATAAAACAAAAGTAAAGTCTGAAAGGGTATCCATAGCATTTAAATGTTTTGGGCATTAATACAATCTATTGGGGGACTTATACATATAAATCGACCAAACTAAGGCCCCATGCACACGACCATAAAAAACGTCCGTAATTGCAGACCGCAATTACTGTCCGCAATTACGGACCCATTCACTTCTATTGTTCATGGACACCTTACCGTTTATTTACGGGAAGGTGTCCAGGCCGTAGAAGTGTACCGCAAAAAACAGGACATGTCTTATCTTTTGCTTTTTACGGTCGATGCTCCCATACTTTGTATGGGAGCACGGGCCGAGAATGTGTGCGGCCGGCTGTGTCCGCAATTGCAGCCCGATTACAGGCATGGCCGTGTGCATGGGGCCTAAGTGTATTGTGTGTGTGCGTGGAGTTGGAACATTTGACAAAACATGGGCCAACTATCGGGCAAACGAGCGTTCACAGAATGCTCATTCCTTATCATTGCCCTGTGTAAACAGGGCAATAATCAACCAATAAACGAGCAAACGCTCGTTCATCGGCTGATCGTATCGTTTCGTCAGCCTAAAATATTATCGTTGTCACAGGGAGACATGCTGCCGACATGATAGAAATGTATGGGGACGAGCGATCGGAGTAATGACTGCTCGTCCCCATACTAGATTCTTGTGAAAGGAACAAACTAGCGCTTGTTTACACGGCCAAAATGGGCCATTGTAAAAGTATCTTAACATCATATTATACAGCTCTACATGTTCACAATCTTCTCTCAGTACTTTATCAAGAGTGCTGTACCTTATCAACTGAGCATCAGGTTAAAAACCTGTTTTTGTTTTTTTTTACCTATTAATGATATGTTTGAAGGTTTTTAGGCTAGTTTACATAAGGTTAAAGGGGATGTCCACCTTCTGACAACTAATGGCCTATCCACCGGATAGGTCATCAGCACATGATCTGTGGGGGTCCGAAACCTGAACCCCACACAGTTCAGCTGGTCCTGTGCCTCCCAGCAGGCCACAGGAGCGGCTTATCCCTGCAGGGTGTCAGACCCGCACCGATGATATACTGATGACCTCTCCGGTGGATAGGTCATCAGTTGTCAGAAGGTGGACAACGCTTTTAAGCCCTCAACAATGATTTCCTTGTTCAGTACACAGTGCTACAAACACTTTGCCAAAATTTGCTTTTATTCTAGGACAGATGCAATAGATGTCTTGGGGATTTTTTTTGCAAGTTTATCCTCTTTTCTTATTAGAAGTTCAAGGTAAATGGGTTTTTATGTGAATGTATAAGGACGGTTACAAGAAGCTTAATTAGTTGGTGGATTCACGACTGTCATTCCCATCATTGTCATAGAAAACTCGAAGCCCATGAGTGTCTTTTCTTGTCACGCACTTGTTACTAGAAACCACTGTCCTGACATAACCCTTCTGCTTTCTTCATCTGCTATCATCCCGCTGTCTGGACTTGCCTTGACAGCCTCATCCTGTACAATATATGCTTATATGCTATATTTCTGATATACAGCATTTATCAGTCGAAATGTGTAAGCAATGGAGGCAGCTTGCGACACACAAAGCTTGTTTATGACAACAGTCTAGAGAAAAGTTTCATACTTAAGATTTTCTCTGAAATGTTCACCTCATTGTGCTATTGTAAATGTGATCTCAGGGTAGTTATAACTCTATCTGCAGATACGGCATGTCAGAGAATATTTATTACAAACAGAAAATCCTTTTACTTATTTTGCTTTAGGGATAACGCTTTGTCGAGGACATTCTCATTTTAAACCTGTTTTAGTTGTTTAAAAGGCTATTCCTTTCTCAGACATTTATGACATATCCACAGGATTTGCCATAAATTACTGATAGGTGCGGGTCCCACCTCTGGAGCCTGCAACCATTCACTAACCACTGTCCTACCTGGTGAGGCCGCCATCGCATCCAGACTTCCGGGGATTTCCACTCATTCTATGAAACTTATTAAAATAGTCGAGCAAGCATATAGCCGCCTCAACACCGTTCTGCACCTATCAGACATTTATGACATATTCTTTGGATATGGCATAAATATCTGAGATGGGAATACCTCTTTAATGGCCTCCTATTGGGAGCTAACTGAGTGTCTGGTTATTAACCTATTTTCAGGTTTTATTTAAATAGTATGTTAAAAATAATTTGTACAAAATCTGCAGATCTGTCCTGGTCAGTTTAGTGCATCACAGTCCATTCTAATCTTTTACTGAAATATGAAAGAGTATTTCCCAATAACAAATAAGAAAATAAATCTCCATCAGATATAAATGAGTTGCCATGGCCTACATCTCCTTGCTACTCAATGGGTGTATTTATCAATGTAATTTTGCACGTTTTTGAACGCCATATTTTTTAATCCCTGTAGAATATTTCCTGACATTTGCGAAGAGACATAAAGAAGGGAAGATTCCTTCCATGTCACATTGAGTATGATTGAAAAAAAGAAAAACCTGCGCCTTTTCCGGAAGGAAAAGTGAAAGTGAGCTGGCCTCGTTATTTCTCATTTTGTTTGCAATCAGGAGTGTGACCGAACTCTGGAGGGCAAAGTAAATACCCTGCGGCTGTCATACAATAACAGCGAAATGTGCTCCTCCTGCATTCGTCTACTAATGAGAGAGGGGTGGACTGGGACGACTGTGGCTGTGACTTCTGAGAGGGGGTGGGCTGGGGGGCTCTGGCTACAGAATAGATTTGTATATACACAATATGGACAAAAGTATTGGGACACACCAATTAATTATTAATTATACCATTAATGTGTTTCATTTAGTCCCACTGCCACATTTGTATTAATACAAGCATTTAGCCATGCAGTCTGCCTTTACAAACATTTGTGACAGAATAGGTTGTTCTATAGAGCTCACAGAATTCCAGCCTGGTAATGTAATTGTAATGTACATGTAAGGATGCCACTATTGCAACAAATCAGTTTGTGAAATTTCTTCCCTCTTAGATATTCCATGATCAACTGTGAGTAGTACTATTGCAAAGTGGAAGCGTTTAGGAACCTCAGCCACGACTGGCAAACCATGTAAAGTTACGGAGCGGGGTCGCCGAGTGCATAAAAGTCCGCTGACTCAATAGCTGCAGAGTTTCCAACCTCCTCTGGCATTAACATCCGCCCAAAAACTGTGCGCCGGTAGCTTCATGGCATGGGTTTCCATGACCGAGCAGCTGCATATTACTTTATATCACAATTCCAAGCGTCTGATGGAGTGGTGTAAAGCGCGCCACCACTGGACTCTGGAGCAGTAGAAACGTGTTCTGTGGAGTGATTAATCGCCGTTCTCTATCTGGCAGGCTGATGGACGAGTCTGGGTTTGGCAAATGCCAGGAGAACGTTATCTGCCTGAAGGCATTATGCCAACTGTAAAGCTTGCTGGAGGAGGGATAATGCTATGGGGTTGTTTTTTCAGGCATTGGCCTAGGCCCCTTAGTTCCAGTGAAGGGAAATCTTAATGCTTCAGTATACCAAGACATTTTGAACAATGGTGTTCTTCCAACTTTGTGGGAACAATTTGGGGAAGGCACTTTTTTTTGTTCCTAGTATGACTGTGCCCTATTGCACAAAGCAAGGTCCATAAAGACATGGATAAGTGAGTTTGGTGTAGAAGAACTTAACTGGCCTGCACAGAGCCCTTACTGCAACCCCATCGAACCCCTTTGGGATGAACTACAACAGAGATTTGGGAGCTGGGCCCTCTCGTCCAACATTAGTGTCTGACCTCACAAATGCTCTTCTGGCTAAATGGACAAAAACTACCACGTGCACACTCCAAAATCTTGTAGAAAGCCTTCCCAGAAGAGTGGAAGCTGTTTTAGCTGCTAAGGGGGATCTAACTCAATATAAATGCCTATGGATTTAGAATGGGATGTCATAAAAGCTCCTGTAGGTGTAATGTGTAGGTGTCCCAATACTTTAGTCCATATAGTGTATCATTTCTATCTTGATACAAGGTCAACAATGCTGCCTACATGCTGATCTACATTCATCTTGTCAGATATCTCATGCATGTATTGTTTCCTATTAAGTGTTTTTACTATGTATATTCCCAGCTGTATTTATTCCAGGGCTGATGAATTTTTTAGTGGTATGCGGCGTGTAATCTATAATTTTATACTTTGATGGAAGAATTATGCATTGCTTTAATTTGTCTCTTAGGCGTCCATCACTCAGGGTTTTTGTCTGGCATCTTAAATTGCATGAAAAATCGGACGTAAAAAATGCAGTTTTTTTATTGCCTTTTTTTTTACATACGATTTTGGTGTTTTTTTTAATTTAGTGTCATTTTCAACATGTGCCTTTCATGTCATATAGAAAAGCCTATAAGAAAAAGTACAAAAAAACACTACTGACCCCAAAAACTCCAAAACCCAAAATACTTTTTAATAATTCACTATAAACTTCTGGAAAACGAAAAAAACAAACAAAACGCTGTGTTTGAATCCAGCCTTATGGTTTCTCAGTTATATTTCTCAGGATACTGACTGAAAGATATGTACTAAAATCCAATTCCTTTTCTTTTCCCACAGAAATATTGTTGGATTGATTTCCTTAATAATTTTAAGTAAAATGTAACACTCACAAATTTTTATGACCGCTGAAAATATTTGTATAAAATAAGTGTTTTTTTAGAGCTATCTCTTATAACAGGACAGTAAGAAGGACATAATCGGAATAGCCCCTGGATTTCAACAATGAATGTTTTCATTCACTGATGGCAAGCACAGAAGAATTGATACACAAGCTGTATGAGGAAGTTGGATAACTTCACATTATACAGTCACTAAGGTTTTTTTTACTTAAAATAGGAAATTCAATTTGAATAGTATTTTTCATAAATTAAGGCAGATTTATCAATGTTTAAGCCAGCTTTGTGGTATAAATCTAGCTCTAAGATGCCGGGCTTCATAATCACATTACGTCCTTTATCAAGTTGTTTTAAGTCTTAAGAAATATCCATCAACAAGGTGTGCACCCTGTTGAATTTGGTGCATGCTGCAATGGGGGGAGAGACTGGCGGATCATATGGAGCGCCAGTAGTCATAAATCTCCCCCATTGTTTATTTTTTTAGGGCAGTTATTTTTAGATAAAAGGGCGGCTATCCAAGTTGTACCAAACAAGACAGTTGACAGCTACAATGAAATGCAGAGTAGCAGCGGCTGATGATTCTGCTCTCCATACACTCCTCTGCATGCCTAGAATGCCATCACAGACTGGTGGAGTTGACAGCAATACAAATGGATCGCCTCCTGTTGTCAGGCATATGTTTTACCAGGTGTGTTTTGAAAATGGTAATTGTGACGGCAGTTGTGAGCAACCCAATAAAGAACGCAAAGGCACCGGACTCATTGCTTCGGCAGGGCTTAATAGGAGCTGAAAGAGGGCAGACCTGAGGATATAGCAGAGCTGGAGACAATTCAAAGGCAGATGAGAGGCTAGAAAAAAACAGGCTTCTTCAACTTGGAAAAAAGACGCATTAGATGTGATCCTAAATGCTATGTACACCTTTTTGAAACTTTTTTTTTTTTTAAATAAAAATGGGTAATGTTATTACTACAACTTTATAATTACATTTTATTAAAAATAATTTTTACTTTTTCAGATACAGCTGCTTTGTATCCTGTATACAGAGCAGCTGTATCTAGTTCTAAAACCTGTATACGTTAGGTCAGCGGGACTGACAGGTTCAGTGACAGCGGGTCCTGCATGTTTCTGACACGCAGGATTGAGCGGTTATTGATCGAAAACAGGTTGATCCTGCGTGTCAGAAACATGCAGGTCCTGCTGTCCCTGAATGCCTTAGGCTGGGTTCACACAACCTATTTTCAGACGTAAACGAGGCGTATTATGCCTCGTTTTACATCTGAAAATAGGGCTACAATACGTCGGCAAACATCTGCCCATTCATTTGAATGGGTTTGCCGACGTACTGTGCAGACGACCTGTAATTTACGCGTCGTCGTTTGACAGCTGTCAAACTACGACGCGTAAATTGACTGCCTCGGCAAAGAAGTGCAGGACACTTCTTTGCAACGTAATTTGAGCCATTCTTTATTGAAGTCAATGAAGAGCAGCTCAAGATTACAGGCGTCAAAGACACCTCGCATAATACGAGGAGCAGCATTTACGTCTGAAACGACGCAGCTGTTTTCTCCTGAAAACAGTCTGTCTTTTCAGACGTAAAAGCCTCTCATCGTGTGCACATACCCTGAGTCCCGCTGACCTGACAGATTCAGGTCTCGGCGCTAGATACAGTTGCTCTATATGCAGGATACAAAGCAGCTGTATCTGAAAAAGTAAAAATACTTTTTAATCAAATAAAAGTACAATCTTGCACCAATCATACTGATACGCAATTTTATTTAAAAAAATATATATGCGTTTTCAAAGGTGTACATAGCATTTATAAATATATGTGTGATCAATATAAAAAACTGGCGCATGATTTATTTCCAAAAACTGTACCAAGGACCAGGGGACTTTCTTTACGTGTGGAGCAAAGTCGATTTAGACATTAATATAGGAAAGGGCTCTTTACAGTTAGAGTAGTTCAACTATAGAATTCCCTACAGACCCCAAGAGGTTGTAATGGCAAATACAACCACATTCAAAAAAGGACTAAATGCTTATATAATGTAGAGTTGTCACGATACCAGAATTTGGACTTTGATACCTATACTTCGTGTAGTATTGCGATTCTCGATACCGAAATTATACTTTGCCAACAATAATAATAATAATAATAAAAAGTTCTTCCATTTTCTGATGTGAGGCACGTGGTGTGATGAATTGTGAACCTTCTTGTGCCTCACATTAATAGTAATTAACCCCATCATGTACCACACGGTCAAAATGGACAACACTGGGTTAATATTTGAGGTGCATTATGGGGTTAATTACGATTAATGTGAGGCACTTGGAGTTTCAAAGTTCATAATACCTTGTGCCTCACATTAATAAGTGAAAGAAAGCCGTTTTTATTTTATTTTTTTTACAGCGTACACATCATAAATAATTTGTTGTGCAGGTTATTACTGTCGCGATTATTCCGAATGTGTGTATTTTATGTATTGAGACTTATTTTAATATTTACTGTAAAATGTGTGTGTCTTTTTTTAACATTTTTTATTTAACACTTTTTTTAATTTTTTTATTTTTAAGCTTTAATGTACTGGCATATATCGATATGCCAGTACATTAGCCTGTGTACAGATAGTACACAGGCAGTTGTTCGGAGATACATAATGTATGGCCTAAAAACAGGAAACATGGTCAGACAGCCCTGGGGTCCTTCAATGGACCCTGGGCTGTCTTCCCATGTATGGTATGTGCCTCAATTCCCCGTGATGTGATCCAAGGAGCAACCCCCTTCTCATTTTCCCCTTGAATGCTACGGTCAGCTTTGATGGTGGCACTCAAGAGAATAGCGGCGGTTATAAGAGGTTTCTCTGATCTCCGTCGTTCGAGTGCGGCTGTGTGTGCGGGGGCGGTCAATATGAAGTGATACGGCCAGCGCTGCGCTAATCAAGACAGAACATGGGGGTGTTCTGCCGCACGCCCGCCATGTTCTGTCTTCAGTGCCGGCGCTCATTAGTGCAGTGTCGGACGCATCACGTCATGCTGACTGCGCGCGCGCGCACTTGTCAGGAGCGGGGCAATGGCTGTATTACACACCCACAGCCCTACTCTCACTACATTCATGTGTTACAATACTAAGCAGCTTATTATCGAAGTACATGAATTAACGGTATTGAACTGTTTGAGGGTGCACGGCACCGAAATAGTATCGAAATATCGATGCATCGTGCAACCCTAATATAATGACATTGTCATTGAGAGTTATAAATAATTTATCAATGAATGATGTGTAATTGATCTGAGATAGATTGGACTGATGAACATATCTTTTTTTCAACCTAAATAACTATGGAACTAAAAACAAAGTATTTACCCATGCATCCACAGAAAAACAGCACTTTAGTATATGCTTGACTAATGTGATGTAATGATTCTCGTGCACATGCTTCTTCATATATTCATCCAGAGTTAGAAAATCCTGAAATACATAAGTGGATATATACTGCCGACACAATGGAATAAACAGAGACGGGCGATTAGCAGCCTACAGTTGCGCTTATACATCACAGCTTGTCACTTCTCGACTTCGCTCAACTCTGTTGCACCAGTGCCTATCTGTCTGATATATAGAGTGGATTCATTATGTGAGCCAGCTATTTGGGGATATTAATGTATATGCATTAATTAATATATCTAATTGCATATCATGCTACGTATTATCATGCTACATATAATCTAAGCGTTCTAAAGAGAACCACAGTGTATGTACTAAGCAGCCGCATGACATTATTTTAAAAAAAGAAAAAGAAAATATACAACACACTGGGGTCCAGTAACATGACCCTATTGTAAGCAATTATTGAGCATATTCTACAGGGCTGAGACTACCCTATATGCAACTGCCATTTTTCTAATGCACAGGTAACACTTGATGGTTGCTAATCTGAAGGAAATAAGATGGGGGTCATGGCCTGACTGCTGGATGTGTTTTACCAGAGCTGCTGCAGAGTGCCCGTAATCTCTCACTATGCGCTGCCTTCTGCTGCATTCCCAACTCCACAGACCACTCCATGGTTTTCTCTGGACCTCCAAGAATCCATTGTGGGGGAAATTATAATCTGGAGCCAGTCCTAGCCGGATCTGCTATCTCAGAAACTGCAGCCTTTATTTAGTCTGATCCCTGCCCATGCAACTTCCTGGATGACCCCTGCCTGCGATCATTGAGATGCTCTCGGCCCTAGAATAAGCTCTGAAAAGTCTCAATCACCTCTCGCAGCCAGCCCAGCATCCTGACAGGGCCCAAAATGGTGGGAATCGTAGTTCTAAAAAATCCTCCTTTTAGGGGAAGTAGCTTACTAACTCAAGAGTAAGAAGCGCACTTGCTGAGCTCCCACTCTCCATTTATAGATAGAATAGTCTATTACTACATCATCTGCCATTACAGGCTCCAAACAATCAACATGACCAGCAGGAAAAAAAAGATGCCTCCCAGTCAGTTACAAACCCAGATCATCTTTCTCACAGCACAAAATTTCACCCCCGCAGTCTGTATGGGCTCCTGATTCAGAGGATGATTGTCACGACCAGTTGGTTGGGCAGGCTCTCTAGGCTACTCCGCCAGGCACTGATAGATGGTACCTTGGAAGTAACTGGATGCAGGCTGTAGCAAGTTGTGCCGGATACTGGGAGCAGGCTGTGTCAGATAGTTGGAAGCAGGCTGTGCTGGATATGGTATGCTGGATGTGGTACGCTGGGTGTGGTATGCTGGATACTAGACTCTGGATACTAGACCTCTGCAGGAGATACTTGGAAGTACAACATTGCTCAAATACTGGAACACTGGGCAGACTTCCTATTATAGTCCTGGAAGTGTAGGGATAGACTGGGGAAACTTTACTGGTGCACGTGCTGGCCCTTTAAGAGGAGGTCGTCATGCGCGCGCGCACCCTATGGGCAGAGCCTGCCCTGATCGTGTGACTGAGAGCTTGCCGGCGTCCCAGGGGAGGCAGGGGCTGGCGAGCACTACAATGATTAAGAGGAATTGGACTGGAACAAGTTTTTGCTCTCTATCCCCACTAAGCATCACTTTGTAGCCCATAAAAAAAACCTGGAGGCTATAAATAAAAGATCACAACCTTGGGGCACCATATAGCAAGGTAGAAACCTCACAGGACACTACCCATACGTTCTAAAAGATCACAGTTCGGTCCTCGAAGAACATACCAACCAGATTGCTGACCTAATTCATCATCTTGACGATATGGAAAATGAGATCCGAAGGAATAACCTGAGAGTCAGAGGCCTCTCTGGAGAGGTTCTGCAAGCAAATCTAGAATCAGCTGTTAAGGAAATATTTGCCAACATCCTGCACTGTTCAGACGAGCCCCCTATAGAATTGGACAGAGTCCACAAAACATTGAGCCCTAAGCCCACAGACTATTCTCGACCATTAGGAAGATCTCTCAAAAGGGATCTGCGATCTCAATAAAATACCTATCTTTTGCACTCTAGGGGACCTTCTAACCATCCTAGGCGCCCTGGAACTGACGATGGTAACCTTACACGACTGGCCAGTACCACGCTTACTCCTAGCTCTCCCCCATAGAGAGCAGTGGCATCAAGTAAAAAATAAAAAGCAAACCAGATCTTCACAAGCCATGTCTTCACAAGCGACACACTTGGATCAGTGAGTACGCCTAGATCCTTGATAACCTGGCATCCATCCCTTCTGAGGAGCTATAAGGTTTACATGTGTAATAGGTAATTACAAACCTTACCCAGACATTGCTAACTATCCTGTTTATATGTTAATTTAGACTCTCGCATAAAGTTCTCCTCTCCCTATCCCAACCCTTGGCCTGAGAGAAATAACTGGTATCTATTTAGAAGAGATTATACTTGTGTAACCCCTACATGTTGGGAAAGCTACCTTTTCTTTTTTTTTTCTTTTTTTAAATGTCATACCTTAAAGGGATTGTTCAAGATTACAAAAACATGACTGATTTCTTTAAAAAAAAGCACCACACGCAGGACCCGCTGACACTGAACCCATGAGGTCCGCAGGACTGACCGATTCAGATCATAGCGAAAGATACAGCTGCTCTGCATAGAGAATACAGAGCAGCTGTATCTCAAAAAGTAAAAATTATTTTTTATAAAAACTATTTATAAAGTTGCATTAATCACACTGACTGAACTTTTTATTAAAAAAAAAATGCCATTTAAAGGTTTACATAGCCTTTACGAAAGGAACGCTAAGCCAAACTTTTATTTCTCTTTGATTCCTTGGTGCTGCTGGAGTCTAGCAATAAAAGATCGTACTCTAAACAGTTGGTTGGTGAGATTTCTTTAATGAGACAACAAATGCTCCAAATATTAGATCAAAAGTCCCAGTGTATATGCAATAAAATACGAAGACGATACTTTTGAGTTCGTAGATAATTTTGGCAGATGGTTGGCCAATTCACCCACATCAAAAACAATGGTCACTTGCTAGCCGTCTTTTTTGTCCTCTGGGGGTCTCTTGTATTCTACGTCTCAAATATGCGCAGAATTTGTCTTATTTTAAAGGTCTCTACAATATACAGAACCACAACGCTTGTCCTTGTCTCCTCATATACCTGACATAGAGAGGTAGTGTCTTAACGTAGGTTGAGTTCTTGTTGACTATCAAACATAAAGGGACAAGAGTCCAGGCCCTGACTGATACTCCCAAAATTTGACAAAACCCTATAGGATGTTATAGCTCCCCTTTTTTAATTTTTTTTAAAATCCTTTCATTCAGTGTCATCAGAAACGCCATTCTAAAGACAGGCATTATTAGCCCATATTTTAGTACTTAATATACCCGGGAGACATAATTTGAACTGTAGCAGTTTTCGCCACCATATTTCATTAATATAGACATTAAACTAGACTCCAACCCCTTGTCCCATCCATTATACATAGAGAACAAGTAGGATTTGTCCCTGGTCGTGAGCCTCGGGACAACACCATCAAAACAATGACACTGGTGAAGGGGGCACGCGCTTGGGAAACCCCTCTGTGTCTTCAGAGAAAGCTTTGACAGGGTGCATTGAGGATTCTTGTGCTAAGTGTTTGGGCATCCACTTGGCAAATGAGGTTTAATTTAGGTAAATGTAAAGTTATGCATCCGGGTACCAACAATCTGCATGCATCATATATCTTAGAGGGAGCTATACTGGGAGAGTCACTTGTTTAGAAGGATCTTGGTGTACTTGTAGATCATAGACTAAATAACAGCATGCAATGTCAATCAGCTGCTTCTAAGGCCAACAAGATATGGTCATGTATTAAAAGAGGCATGGACTCGCGGGACAGGGATGTAATATTACCACTTTACAAAGCATTAGTGAGGCCTCATCTAGAATATGCAGTTCAGTTCTGGGCTCCAAATCATAGAAAGGATGCACTGGAGTTGGAAAAAATACAAAGAAGAGCAACAAAGCTAATAAGGGGCATGGAGAATCTAAGTTATGAGGAAAGATTAAAAGAACTAAACCTATTTAGCCTTGAAAAGTGACGACTAAGGGGGGACATGATTAACTTATATAAATATATGAAAGGCCCATACAAGAAATATGGTGAAATCCTGTTCTATGTAAAACCCTCCGATTTCTCCGTCTGGAGAAAAAAAGGCTCAACCTGCAGAGGCGACAAGCCTTCTTTACTGTGAGAACAGTGAATTTATGGAATAGTCTATCGCAGGAGCTGGTCACAGCAGGGACAGTAGATGGCTTTAAAAAAGGCTTAGATAATTTCATAGAACGAAAACATATCAGCTCTTATGTTATTGTGTCGAAATTTTGTTTCATCCCTTCCCTTTTTCCCATTCCTTGGTTGAACTTGATGGACATGTGTCTTTTTTTTTTAATCATACTAACAATTTTTATGTCCATATTGTGGCTAGAGTTGGAGTGTCTTCTTAAATCTCATAGACCCCCCTACTTTGATGTCTTCTCTGCTTTCTTCTTTTCTCAAATCCTGGGATAGAGAACTCCTACAACTACTCTCTTTTTCTAACCCCATGTTCCCTACATGTAAATTTAAGCAATCCATCTTAGGTTCAAAAGCAAACACGTCCACCACTTCCGTCAAGTTTTATGTCAAAGAAATTTAAAACCATTAGAGGAGTTTTTTCCCTTACCTATTGTCCCAGGGGATGCTTGGTACACTCACAGCAACTTAAAAGCGTTCTCTTGGTGATCAAACCTCTTCCATATCCTCGCTTTCGCCCCACAATATTTGTGACATTGTGTACTCAAAAGGCCGACCTAGCACACACAATCTCTCCCTTATACAGACTTGTTACATTGGACCAGATCCTATGCTAACCCCTCTCAAATATATCAGACTTCGAGAGAGAATTTTGTAAACCGTTTCATCCAGCAGATTTGCACAAAGCCTTTCTTCTTACCCACAAACTAACCATCTCCAGGAGACAAATGTTTTAAAATGATGTCTTGATGGTATAGAACTCCTGAGCAGTTACACCGTTTCTCCCCAGAGGTGTCTAATCTCTACTGAAGATGTGGTGCACCAGTGGGCTCAATGCTCCATATCTGGTAGAGCTATCAGCTCTAAAAACTAGATGGGATTAAATTATCTCCCTTTACAATCATTTCTGTAACACATCTATTTAAAATTCCGCTGAATTGGCATTGCTGTCTAGGATCCCAGGCTCCATCACCACTCTCAAAAAGGATTTGTTTCGCCATTTGATTATGGCTATGAGGTTCTCCGGAAATTCCCCAACCCCCACCTTTCCGCCCTCAGTGAGTCAACTCCCTCCATATTGTTATGAGATCTGAAGATGAACACAACACATATTCAGCCTATCATACAATGGCCTTTGGCTGTATTTAGAGGCTTTTCCAGCTTCTCCACCTTGTTGGATACGGAGAGGTTATATTAATATCCCCACCCTTTCCCATAATTTCCTTCCCCCTTCCTTTTATTTTGATCTTTTTTTTTCTAACTTTTATTTCATTCTTGTTTACATTAATTACGAAAGAAATGCCTTTTGTTCTAATCAGAATTCTATGGCGACCTCATAAACACTACTTTAATATCTTCTATATGTCTGACTATGTTGTGAACATTTTGTTCCAGTAAAAATCTAATTTGACCATAAAAGTAACAAGATGGAACAATTAATAAATATACATACAGCAATTAAACAGTAGCATTAATGAGCAACTCTATGTACTTTATTTGAGCCAATAGATAGCTAATATTGTACAGATAGCCTTAGTAACTCTTATTTGTATCATGCAGTGTGCGGCTTTACACTAAATGTCTCTTCTACTTTGTAAATTTAAGAACTTGTAATATTGTAAATGGTTACATCTGACATATGGCCATTTGTATAAGCCAGCATCACACTCCCCCGCTTAATGCACCTTTTAGTAGGGTGCAAGAAATTGAATAAAAGAGAGGTAAATAGATGCTTCATTAAGAATTGATATTAACTCCTTAACGCCGAAGGACGGATATATCCGTCCTCTGCATCTGGTTCGCGCAGGAGGACGGATATATCCGTCCTGTGATGGCGCGGGTACTGTACCTGTACCCACGCGATCAGCGGCAGGAGCACGGCTGTTATACACAGCCTGGCTCCTGCTGCAACTGCCGGAATCGAAGCTCGCGCCAATTCTGGCAGTTTAACCCATTAAATGCCACTGTCAATAGTGACAGCGGCATCTAATGTGTTTGACAGAGGGAGGGAGCTCCCTCTGTCACCCGATCGGCGCCCCCGCAAAGAAATCGCGAGTCGCCGTCGGGTTTCCATGACAGCCGGGGGCCTAACAAAGACCCCCAGGTCTGTCTTCAGCAAATGCCTGTTAGGCGATGCCGGAGGCATGACCTAACAGGTTGCCTGTCAGTTTTACACTGACAGGCAATAATGCTTTGGTATATTAAGTATACCAAAGCATTATATATGCGATCAACAGATCGCATAGTGAAGTCCCCTGGTGGGACTTTAAAAAAAAATGTCAATCAGTTAAATAAAGTTTGTGAAAAAAAAAATGACAGTAAAAATCAAATAAAACTACTTTTTTTGCCCAAAAAGTGGTTTTATTTAGTAAAAGTGTCAAAACAAATCACACATACACATATATGGTATCCCCGCGATCGTAACAACTTGACCAATAAAATGAACACATTATTTAAATCGCCGGATGAACGGCGTCCAAAAAAAACCCGCAAAAAACAACAGCAAAATTCTCTCTTTTCTCCCATTCCCCCCATAAATAATAAAATAAAAGTTAATCTATAAGTCCTATGTACCCCAAAATAGTACTAATGAAAACTACACATTGGCCCGCAAAAATCAAGCCCACATACGGCCACATCGACGGAAAAATAAAAAAATTACGGCTCTTGGAATGCGGCGATGCAAAAACAAGTAATTTTTTTCTAAAAGGGTTTTTTATTGTGCAAACGTAGGAAAACATATAAAACCTTTACATATTTGGTATCCCCGTAATCGTGCCGACCCATAGAATAAAGTTAACATGTTATTTACGCTGCATAGTAAACGACATCAATTTATAACGTGAAAATTAATGCTGGAATAGCTGCTTATTTTCAATTCTCTCCTAAAATAAAGTTAATAAAAGTTAATCAATATATTATAAGCATCTAAAAATGGTACAATTACAAAATACAACTCGTCCCGCAAAAAACAAGCCTTTATACGGCTATGTCGACGGAATAAAAAAAAAGTTACGACTCTTGGAATGTGACCGTGACAAAACAAAAAATAATCCTTGGTCATTAACGTGCAAAATGGCCTCGTCATTAAGGGGTTAAATGCAACAGTACTGCCTTTCAGAGCCCTACACATTTCTAAGGGTATGTTCACACGGCCAAATTTCAGACGTATACGAGGCGTATTATGCCTCGTTTTACGTCTGAAAATATGGCTACAATACGTCGGCAAACATCTGCCCATTCATTTGAATGGGTTTGCCGACGTACTGTGCAGACGACCTGTTATTTACGAGTCGTCGTTTGACAGCTGTCAAACGACGACCCGTAAATTTACTGCCTCGGCAAAGAAGTGCAGGACACTTCTTTGCCACGTAATTTGAGCCGTTCTTCATTGAAATCAATGAAGCACGGCTCAAGGTTTACGAGCGTCTCAGACGCCTCGTAAATTACGAGGAGGAGCTTTTACGTGTGAAACGAGTCAGCTGTTAACAGTCTGTCTTTTCACACGTAACTGCCTCTCAGCGTGTGAACATACCCTTACAGTTCATTCTGTGGTCTTAAGGGTCAATGCACTCTCCATATTACGTGCGGTTTTGCCGTGCATATTTGCGTGCAGCAAAACCGCAGCATAATACAGTACCAGCATAGTCCATGAGATTCCATCTCATGTACACGCTGCGTTATTTTTTTGCACGTAAATTGACCTGCGGTGCGAATTTTAAAATCTGCAGCATGTACATTTATCTTGCGTTTCCATTTGCCAATTGCATCTGCCTAGTACTGAGGAACATCACACCAAAATCCTCAGCATGAAATCGCGCCTAAAAACCGCACCGAAAAAACGCATAGAAAAACACACTATTAGGTGCAGTTTTTACCTGCAAATTTCCTGTGTAGTGCTGCAGTTTTGGTGCGTATTTTACGCAGCAAAATACACAACATGTGCATGTAGGCTATGGGAGACTGGAAAGTGAAGTTAATTGCTTCTTATCAAAACCAGGATCTGGCGTATCTCTTACTTTTTGTTGTTGTTTTTGATGCTCCTCTAGTTGGTATACTCCTTGTGACAGCATGGGATTGATGGTCGATTTGCATGTTTGTTACTGGTATTTACAGTAAATTATTCTTTGAACATCAACCTACACATATTTATTGTGAGTGTAAATAGAATAAAAAAACAGCACATATAGGACTCTAAATTATTATAGTTACATAGTAATCATTGGGATCCTGGCTATTCATTTATACATGCTGCTCTTGACATGGGACAGAGCCATAGGGATAAACGTATATATCCCATTTAAAGTGCTCCCTGTATGGATAAGAAACAAACAACAAGCCTCCCCCAACTACTGGAGCTGCAGTCCATGAGAAATGCACCTATCCACAAATATGACCACAGTGCAGTGTATATTAGAAATTCAGAGAACTATGTGCTCTGTTATATTACTGCCATTTATATAAATTATAGTTTTACAGAATGGCATTTAAAAAGAAAGAAGTATCTGCTTTTAACTTTATTGTATTTGCCATTTTTGCTTGGAGTGACGCTCCACCTCGAACATTGTCTACTCCCGAATATAAATCTAATATCGAAATCATCGCCTTCACAAGTGGATGCAATTCATGTAATAAAGCAGAAAGTTGATGATTCAATCTAACCCCTCCCCCCCAAGAAAAATCCCCGAAACCAAAATATAAATGTTATAAAAATCTAAATGGGGCTCTGGATCTTTTCCCACCAGGTTTCTGTTTCTTTTTGTGGGTCAGAATAACATAGCATGTCCACTGCCAATATAAAAAAAATATAAGGGAAACCTGACGTACGCATAATAAGCTAACAGAGGAAAAGAAAAACAATCATCAAAACAGATCATAAAATATTTGTCATGGATCTTGTAAAAATAGAAGCCCCTAGTGTGAACAAAGAAATGAATGTCTTTGCAACAAATTTTATTATTTAATGAATTAAAAAAGAAAAATGAAGCAGCTCTGTTGTCCTACTGTTTTGTCTATACAGCTCCTTTGCAGAACCATGGTTGTAGACTGCAAACAAACCATGTATAGTGTTATCCTGTAGTCTTTTTCTGTAGTCATACTCCCTTTTATCTTTCTCCTGTTTTTGCCAACATACATTTTGTAGGTTAGTAAGAACTAGATGAAAGATGGAAGGGAGTATGACTGCAGGATCAGACCACATTTTGTTTGTTTGTAGTCTAAGGCCTCATGCACACGACCATAGACTTGTGCCCGGCCGTGATTTCCGGGTCGGACGGCCACGGAGTGACAGCCGCGAGCCGCGCGCAAATCGCGAGCCGTGCACATGGCCGCGGCCATTATTTTCAGTCAGCCCGGACCACGGTCGTGTGCATGGTCCCATAGGAATGAATGGGGCCGCAATTCTCCCGTTGATTTTCGGGGGAATTGCGGCCGCAAAAGCACATTCGTTTGCATGAGGCCTAACTATGGAGACAAATACACTATTCAGCGATAACATTAAAACCACTGCAGGTAAAGTGAATAACATTTATCTTGTCATGAAGTGGGATATATTTGGCTGTGTTCACATCAGGGTCGCTTCCCGTTGAGTCGACATCAGTCGACTGCGCTATTGATTCCGTCAAAAACAACGGAACTCTGTCACAATGGTGACAAATGGAAAACATTAGCTAAGTTTCCGTCACCATTGAGATCAATGGTGATGCAAACGGAAGCTAAGGTTTCCATTTGCCTTTACGTTGAGGGGTTCCCCTGACGGAAACCTCCGACGGAACACTTTAACGGGAAGCAACGTTGATGTGAACAGGCCCTTAGGCAGCAAGTTAACAATCCGTTCTTGATGTTGATGTGTAGGGAGCAGGAAAAATGTCCAAGTGTAAGAATCTGAGCGAATTTGACTAGGGCCAAATTGTGATGGCTAGATGACTGAGTCAGAGCATGTCCAAAACGTTACGTGTTCCCAGTATGCAGTGGTTAAAAGTGGTCCAAGGAAGGACAACTGTTGAACAAGCAACAGGGTCATGGACGCCCAAACCCTCGTTTATTTCTATAGAAAAGCTACTGTAGCACAAACTGCTGAAAAAGTTAATGTTGGCTGTGATAGAAAGGTGTCATAACACACAGCGCATCTCAGCTTGCTGCGCAGCTGCTGTTGTCAAGAGTGCCCATGCTTACCCTGTCTACCGCCAAAATCAATGCTCACGTGCCGACAATGGGCACGTGAGCATCAGAATTGGACCTGGCATTCATGTTACTTTGATAGGTACCACCTATCTAAACCTTGCTGCAGACCAAGTACACCCCTTCAGGACAATAGTATTCCCTAATGGTAGTGGTCTCTTTCAGCAGGAAAATGCACCCTGCCACACTGCAAAAAATATTCTGGAATGATTTGAAGAAAATTACGACGACTTTAAGCTGTTGACTTGGCCTCCAAATTCTCCATATTGCAATAAAATCGAACATTTGTTCGATCTGCTGGAAAAACATGTCCAAACCATAAAGTTTCCACCTTGCAACTTACAGGACTTAATGGATCTGCTGCTAAATATCTTGTGGAGTCCATGCTTCTATGCATCACAGCTGTTTTGGCAGCACGAGGGGAACCTACACAATATTAGGCAGGTGGTTTCAATGTTATAGGTGAAAGGTGTATGTCTGCATAGAAGCTGTTGAGCAACATACCCTTTAAAAAATATAGAGCATACTACCTTTTAACCCCTTGACGACCGCCCACCGTCTTTTGACGACATGCGGTGCAGGTGCTTTGTCTACAGCGACGTCTTTTGGCATCGCTATAGAAGAGGCTAATGAGCTCTCCTGTGTGTAACTAACAGCTCCTGAACTTAGAGAAGCCTGCTAAATACAGCTGGGATAGGAAAACATTCCGATCCTAGCTGTTTAACGCTTTGATAGCCATGGTCCGAAAGCGAACTCACCTCTGATCGCGTCACTGGAAACCCAGTGACACGATCGAAGATTGGGGAATGCCTCTGTAGTCAGCCCTGGGAACCTAGAAATGACCCCAGGATGTCTGTACAGTTTGCCTGCTGTTAGGGCACAATATGTGCTGCCCTAACAGCAGCCTGTGTCATAGTGACACAGTGTAATGTATTAGCATACAGGAGTATGCTAATAAATTATAAGTAAAATACAAAGCTATAAATAAAGTTATCCCTTAATGGTATTAAAAAAAATGTTACAAACAAAATAAATAAATGAAAAAAAGTCCCAAAAAAGTCATTATTTTGAATAAAATATACTTTATTGCCCTTACATTACATAAAAACAAACAAAAAAAAAATACGCATATTAGGTATCTACATGGCCCTAATAACCTGAAGAATTAAATTAAAACAGAAAATTTAGCTGGTCATTAAAGCCTTATTAGGTCCGGTCATTAAGGAGTTAATAGTCAAATGTACATACAATTTTGTTTTTCCCCGCAGGATGTAAAGCCAGCCATACAATTCATGTGTAATGACGGGGGATAGGGAAACGGACAAGTGAGCCCTAGTCTACCCGCCACTCTGTCCCTGCCTACTTGCAACGACCCGCCCTAGGCGACGGGGTACAACTGGGCGGCGGTCCCTGCGCTCAGTAAGTGCACGACAAACACGACAAACATACAAGGGAATACAAGCAAGGGAAAGGGGCAGTTGCCCACGGCAACACCGTGAGCAACCAGAGTGGTGAACGAGCCGAGTCAAGCCAGGAGTGTGCGAGGTACCAAACGAAGAGCAGAAGAGTAGTCAGTAAGCCAGGGTCTGTATGGAGCAGGATCAAAATAGAAGGAGCTGTAGCTGGGCCAGGAAACCACACGAAAAGAATCACAAGCACCGAGGGACAGGAAGGGCAGGCTTAAATAGACCGAGGGCGGGAGCTAGCTGAGTCTGGCCAGGTTGCGATAGGCTCTCCCACTCCTAAGCCTGCCAGCCTGAGTGGTGGAAGCTGGAGTCAGTCTCAGGGATGTAGATTCAGGTGCTGACTGATTAATTATGGGAGTTAACCCCGAAGCTGTGCCTGGCAGATCCTTTACATCATGCTCTTTCTCTTTGCGATGTCTAAATTGACTAAGGTGAACAAAACTGGGAAACTATTAGATTGCATCTGTCACTAGGGATAAGCGCTCTAAATAAGGATATCTATAAAACTTAAAGGGGTATTCCGGTTACAACAAGTTACCCCCTATCCGTAGGGTAAGGGGTAACTTGCTGGTTGGTGGGTGTCCGACAGCTCGGACCCCCACCGTTTACATGAACCCCAAGTTGGAACCGAGCAGCAGGTCGCTCATGCGCACTCATTTTCTATGGCAGCGCTGGAAAAAGCCGGACACTGCACTTGGCTACCTCCGTTGAGTTGAGAATTTTACGGACGCCGCAATATCAATTATTTTTATTATTTTATTTTCATTACTGTGCTTTAGGGGGAAAGTTGTAAAAGGGTATTGTTTTTACTTTTAATATTTTTTTGCACATAAACCCCCCCCCCCCTGTTATTTTACTCTTTTTTTTTTTTTTTACATAAGTCCCCATAGGGGACTTGAACAAGCGATCGTTGGATTGCTTGCACGATATACTTCAATACTCCAAGCAATACTTACACGATATACTTCAATGTATTGCAGTACATTGTGATTCTGGGAGTCTCCTATTAAGCCCTACCAGTGGCAGGGCTTTGTAGGAGTACATGGCAGACCTGCGGGCTGTCAGAGGGGACCGCCCCTCTCTTTCTAAGATGCCGCGGTCACTTTTGACTACGGCATCTAAGGGGTTAAACAAGCGTGATGCCGCTCGTTACAGTGAAGTGTCGGCAGTATTATACAGCCGACACCCGCATACTATGGAGCAGGCTCAACCCGTGAGCCCGCTACATATTTCCCCTACCCAGCTGTGACTTAAGTATATGTCATATGTCGGGAAGGGTTTAAGGTCTCTGTTTGTTATCATTCAAACCAAAATCTGTCCTGGTCATGCGATGGGCACACAGGTGATCACGCTTTAGGGTGAATGTACACGTTGCGTATTACGTGTGGATTTGGCGCGAGTATTTTCATGCGGCAAATCTGTAGCGTTTTACAGTACCAGCAAAGTAAATGCAATTTCAAGAAATCTCATCTACACGGTGCAGATTTTTTCTGCGTGCAAATTGACCTGCGGTGCGTATTTTTAAATCCGTAGCATGTCAATGTATCCGGCTGCGAATTGTATCTCACTAGTTTTAAAGAAAAATGCACCAAAATACGCAGCATAAAACTGCACCTACACCGCGTTCCAAATTGTTATGCAAATGTTATTTTTCACTGATTTTCCTAAATAGTCGATGCAAATGACAGTCAGTATAATCTTCAAGCCATCAACCGTTGGAGTATAATGCATATTTTATTGAACAAATCTCCTAATAACAGATTTTTTTTTAGAAGTAAAAAACTCAAAATGCAGTGTATCAAATTATTATGCACAACAGAGATCAAAACATTTTAAAGGTTGTAAAGAGAACTAAAATGGTAATTTGTTGCATTTGCAGCATCATGAGGTCATATTTACAGAAATCAAAAGCTCTTTCAATCAAAAAAAACTTAACAGGCCAAGTTAAATGTTAACATAGGACCCCTTCTTTGATATCACCTTCACAATTCTTGCATCCATTGAATTTGTGAGTATTTGGGGGCGTGGCTTGGCTGCCGGAGTGAATGGCTGCTTGAGAGCTCGGCTCCTCACTGCATCAGCAGCCTACAGCGACATACCACCGCCAAACACCCTGCTGGCACCTACCTGTGCCCCTGATCACATTCCACTATATCCAGGATGCCCAGGAAGCAAAAATCAGCGGCCAAACCGGCCAAAATCCCGGACTTCTACCTTCCTCACAGCCGCCCAACAGATCAAGATGGTGCCGGAGGGAGCCCGCGCGCAGGATCCCTGACGTCCGACCCGGGCTCACCATCCTCCCTCACCTCTGCTCCTCCTCGACGCAGCAGCTCGGTCCCCGCTCTGCCACCGACGGGAGCAACAACGAGCCCGACACAGCCTGCACAGGCAGACATCTCGGCGCCGGACCTCCGGATCCGCCATCTTGGCACAACTACACGGGGCATCTCACAACCCTCCTCTCCTTGCAGCTCCAGACGCCCTGTAACATGGGCTCCATCCCGATCTCCTCCTCTCCTCGTCAAGGACCAGGTAGGGCATACTATCACTGTGACTCCTGACCCTCCAATACCGGGAGACACACTTGCTAATGCACCCTCCTCCACCGACCCTATCACTGAGCACACGCTCAAAAGCATGTTGCAGGCCCTACAACAATCCATACATTCTGGGTTTGCCCAGCTGCTCAAACCCATATCTGACTCACTTCAGGCAGTAGAAGACAGAGTTCAGCATGTTGAATCGAAAATGGGGGTGCTCACTACATCCCATAACGAGCTCATTGATGCCCACTATGATCTTGAGACAGATCTTTCTCATTTACAAGCTAAGGTAGCTGATTTGGAGGATAGATCACGTCGGAACAACGTTAAATTCAGAGGGGTTCCTGAGGACGTTGCTACCAAAGATGTAACCCTTTATATACAGGATTTCATAAAAGCTCTACTGCCTGATTGGTCCCCCAGGGACCTCATCATTGATAGAGCACATAGGCTTCCAAAGCCGAAACACCTGTCCGACAATGTACCGCGGGACGTGCTAGCCCGCTTTTATTTCTACCACATTAAGGACTCGTTCATGTCTGCATCTAGGAAGAAAGAAGCGTCCCCCGCACAATACTGGATGGTCTCCGTCTATGCAGATCTTTCAGCGGCCACGTTGCAACTACGGAGGCAATTTGCGCCAATCACCTCTGCACTCAGAGATAATAAAATTCTCTACAGATGGGGATTTCCTGTGCGCCTGCTCGTCCACAAGAACGACTCCTTACACATCATCAGATCCGTACAAGATGGCATCTCTCTCCTTCTCCTGTGGAATATTCGGGTCATATTGATGGAAAATACGCCGAAAGCTGCTCCCCCTCCTGTTGCAGAGGAATGGCACATGGTCCGGTCACGCAATCGTCCACGGCATTGAGGTGGTTCGCTTACTAGGATGCACGGCCGTCCACTGTACCGGTTTTCAAGATGACTGTTCTCCCCCATTATTGTCCTGAACACAGCCGGTGTTCAGACACATTTCCTTTAATGTACATTTTTCTTTTGTTTTGGTTTGTCCTGTTTTGCCACATATATCTGCAGACCTGCCGAGGTAGCTATATGTTTTTCCATAATGCCTTTTCCTTGATGATATCTGTAATGCATTGGTATGTACTCCTGCTCACCCAATTCGATACACGGTTATTTTCATGTGTCCGCAAGCAACAACACACCTTACATAGTCATGGCGCTTAAATTTGCTTCCATTAACGTTAATGGCTTGAACAACCCATATAAACGCTCTACTATGTGGAAAGAAGCCCTTAAAATCTCCTGTGACGTCCTCTGCGTGCAAGAGACGCATTTATTAGAAAAGGATGCCGTTCGCCTGAAACATCCTGCATTCCCCCACGTTTTTCAATCTCATCACTCAACCAAAACTAGGGGTGTGTTGTTGGCTGTGAAAAACACGGTCGCTTTCCAAATGTCTGAGCTATTAACTGATCCCAATGGCCGATATATTATCTTGCGGTGCTCTATTAACAATGTCCAATATACCATAGTTACAATTTACGCCCCTAATAGTCACCAATTGAAGTTCTTACACAAGATGACACGCCTAATTTCTAAACACAAACAGGTTAGACTGATCCTGTGTGGGGACTTCAATTCTGTAATGGACGCGGAGTTGGACTCCACCTCGCAATCCCGGCATTCACATGCCGTCATAGGTGATTTGTTCTGGAAGGAAGAAATACACAACATTTGGCGCATGCAACACAGCTCGGAGAGGGATTTCACTCATCATTCTCAGGTACACAATAGTTATGCCAGACTAGACATGTTCCTAGTAGACAAGGAAACAATTTTCCTAGCTGAGTCCACGACTATTGGTGACGTCTGTTGGTCAGATCACGCTCCTCTCACCCTGACTCTCAAGGAAACACACAATGCCCCGCCTACATACCTGTGGAGGGCTAGCCCCTTTCTCCTCTCCCATCCCACACATAGAAAAACCGTGGGGACCGACCTGGCGGAATACTTTGCAATTAATGACACAACAGATATCGGAATTGCAGCCATATGGAACGCCCACAAGGCATACATTAGAGGCACCTTTATCAGACTGGGCCATATGGTTAAAAAACAAAAGGTAGCGGAGGTCTTGGGCCTGACGGAGGAAATCCGATGCTTAGACGCAAAAAACAAAGTTGCTCCCACAGACGCCCAAGCGTCTCAGCTCCTACTTCTAAAACAACGTCTCAGATTGTGTCTGCTGTCAGAGTATGAAAAATCCCTTTTCTATTCCCAAAATAATAAGGCAGGGAAGCTATTAGCAGCGCGCCTCAAACTCCAACACCAGAAATCCAGAATTCCGTAACTCCGGAATCCTCAGTCTCAAGCCAAAATTGTAGATCCTAGGGACATAGCTGAACAGTTGCGTAAATATTACTCCTCCTTGTATAATATTAGAGATGATCCTTTTGTTGAGCGGCCAATCCCCTCTGATATACAAGATTTCCTCCAATCTGCCTCTCTACCTAGTCTCACCCCAACGCAACTTCAGACACTAAACGCCCCTATCACCGAATCAGAAATTGTAAAAATCATACAATCCCTTCCACAAGGGAAAGCCCCTGGTCCTGACGGACTCACTACCTTATATTATAAAAACTTTGCTACCCTACTGGTACCATATTTGAGTAGATTTTTCCAACAAGCCATGGCCTGCGGTTCATTCCCTAGGGAAAACCAAGCGGCACTAATTGTCACACTACCCAAACCAGGGAAAGCTACTGACGCACCTCAAAACTTCTGGCCTATCTCATTGCTTAATGCTGATCTTAAACTCTACGCAAAGTTGATAGTCAATAGACTCACTCCTATGTTAGCCACCCTGATAAGCAGTGACCAAGTCGGTTTCATCAAAGGCAGACAAGCATCCGACAACACCCGTCGTGTCTTGAATCTACTACACCATCTGGAATCAACTAAAGAGCGGGCGACGCTTCTAGCACTGGACGCAGAAAAGGTGTTTGACTGTATTATTTAGACATACGCCTTTTCGACCCTACAGACAATGGGGTTGGATGTGACATCCTGACTGCTATTCAGGCTCTATATTCTGCTCCGTCGGCCAGAGTGTACACCAATGGTGTTCTTTCTCGGGATTTTGATATCTCTAATGGTACCCGTCAGGGCTGTCCCCTGTCCCAAATAATATTCATCCTCTCTATAGAACCCCTGGCCCAGCACATCAAAAAACAGCTTAATTCATGGTATAAAAATTGGTAACAGAGTGCATACCATCTCATTGTATGCGGATGATATCATTTTGTCCCTTTCTCAGCCTGTTAGTTCACTTGAATCGGTTATGGATGTTATTAAATCCTTTGGCAAACTCTCCTTTTATAAGCTAAACACCCAGAAATCCCAGATGCTACCCCTACACTTAGATTCCGACACATTGTATTTTCTGAAATCTAAATACCCATTTGACTGGAGAATAGATGGCATTCAATACTTAGGCATTACCATCTCTCCCTCCTTCCGTGACCTATACAAAGTCAACTATGAACCTCTACTTCAATCTATACATACAGAATCTGACAGACTTCTCCAACACGACACGTCATGGATAGGACGCATAGCGGCGTACAAAATGCTTCTTTTACCCAGATTATTATACCTATTTCGCACCCTCCCAATCAGCTTGCCCTCCAAGTTCTTTGTGACGGCACAAAAAACACTATCCCGCTTTGTTTGGTCTGGATGTAAACCCAGAACCTCCCGACATATCTTGTCCCGTGACAAAAAGTTAGGTGGACTGAGTGTCCCAAACATACATAGCTACTATACTGCCACCCTAGTGGCACAGACTATGGATTGGTGGCATGATAATCAAGATATCCATTGGCTTCAAATTGAATCATCATACATATCTCCGATAAGCTTAAAAACCGCCTTGTTTTTGACCTTCTGGGATATTCCGTCGATTCGATCAATATCTCCACTAACTCAGGCGACCCTAGTGTTGGTCCTACTTACACCGCACATCTACTGAACAAATCCCACTATTAAAGTCGTACATTCCCATTGATATTTTTTCACTGATTGTTCCCAACTTACCACTGTCTTCATGGTCCCTGAAAGGCATTACTAATGTATCTCACTTGTTTAAAGATAATTGCTTGGTGAGCTTTGAACATCTCGTGGCTCAATATTCTATTCCTGTCTCAGATTTCTTTAAATATCTCCAGGTTAGAGATTGTGTTGCGACTTATAACAATTTTGAGTCTGTATGTCTTTTTAAAATGTTTGGGTATCTTTCTAAACGTAGCAATGGCCTGAGATTTGTGTATAACTTACTACATTCACACTCACTCTTCTCCAAAACGCATCCCATGCGGCTCTGGGAAAGAGAATTGAACTGCTCTTTTTCAGAAGAAACCTGGGTGTCTGCATTTAAATTAATTTACAAAGCATTACCCTGTATCCAACACGTAGGAGCTGCTATAAAGACCTCACTACGGTGGTACTACACCCCTGATAGACTACACAAAATGTTCCCTGAGTCATCACCTTTATGCTGGAGAAGCTGTGGCCACATTGGCACTCTTTATCATACGCTGTGGGCATGCCCTACACTCATTCCGTACTGGTCTCAGGTTTTTGATCTTGTGTCCATAGTCTCCAAATGTCATATTGCACAATCCCCCCTGATGGCCCTTTTGTTTATAGAAATGGATGCAATACCTGTAGCGCTAAGATGCTTGATTTGCAAAATCTTAGTCATGGCCAAACTGGTGGTGACTCGCCATTGGAAGGAGATTGTTGCCCCGCTATTCGGAGAACTGATTACACTTATCAATACGACATATGCATATGAAAAAATCATCTCCTTGGGTAACTCCTCGTTCCACAAATTCTCAGCAATATGGAATCCATGGTCAACTAGTGTGTACTACAATGCATAACACGATTGTGCATTTGGCTTCGAGGTCATTGTCTTTCCCCAATATGGGCTATTAAGATCTGCCAAGATGATATATGTGGCTTACATGTTCTTCTTTGCCTGTTTATTCTTTTTCTGTTCTTTTTTATGTTATGACACAATGACATCTCTCCAATCACGACTGCCTTAATTCTTGCTCTCTCTGTAGAGATGATTGATTGTACCAATGATATCGCAAAGTTTAAATGCGAAAATGTTGTTCTGTTTTCTTGCAAAAACTAATAAAAAACTATTGAAACGAATTTGTGAGTATTTGGACAGTTTCTGCTTGAATATCTTTGCAGGATGTCAGAATAGCCTCCCAGAGCTTCTGTTTTGATGTGAACTGCCTCCCACCCTCATAGATATTTTGCTTGAGGATGCTCCAAAGGTTCTCAATAGGGTTGAGGTCAGGGGAACATGGGGGCCACATCATGAGTTTCTCTCCTTTTATGCCCATAGCAGCGAAAGACACAGAGGTATTCTTTGCAGCATGAGATGGTGCATTGTCATGCATGAAGATAATTTTGCTACGGAAGGCACGGTTCTTCTTTTTGTACCACGGAAGCAAGTGGTCAGTCATAAACTCTACGTACTTTGCAGAGGTCATTTTCACACCGTCAGGGACCCTAAAGGGGCCTACCAGCTCTCTCCCCATGATTCCAGCCCAAAACATGACTCCGCCACCTCCTTGATGACGTTGTAGCCTTGTTGGGACATGGTGGCCATTCACCAACCATCCACTACTCCAACCATCTGGACCATCCAGGGTTGCACGGCACTCATCAGTAAACAACACGGTTTGAAAATTAGTCTTCATGTATTTCTGAGCCCACTGCAACCGTTTTTGCTTGTGAGCATTGTTTAGGGGTGGCCGAAAAATAGCTTTATGCACACTTGCAAACCTCTGGAGGATCCGACACCTTGAGGTTCGCGGGACTCCAGAGGCACCAGCGGCTTCAAATATCTGTTTGCTGCTTTGCAATGGCATTCTAGCAGCTGCTCTCCTAATCCTATTAATTTGTCTGGCAGAAACCTTCCTCATTATGCCTTTATCTGAACGAAACTGTCTGTTCTCTGAATCAGCTACAAATCTTTTCACAGTACGATGATTAGGCTTAAGTTTTCTTGAAATATCCAATGTTTTCATACCTTGTCCAAGGTATTGCACTATTTCACGCTTTTCGGCAGCAGAGAGATCCTTTTTCTTTCCCATATTGCTTGAAACCTGTGGCCTGCTTAATAATGTGGAACGTACTTCTTAAGTAGTTTTCCTTTGATTGGGCACATCTGGCAAACTAATTATCACAGGTGTCTGAGATTGATTACAATGATCCAAAGAGCCCTAAGGGTATGTGCACACGGTAGCAGGCTTTTATGTCTGAAAAGACAGACTGTTTTCAGGAGAAAACAGCTGCCTCGTTTCAGTCGTAAATGCTCCTCTTCGCATTTTGCGAGGCTTCTCTGACAGCCGTAAATTTTGAGCTGCTCTTCATTGAGTTCAATGAAGAACGGCTCAAATTACGTCTGAAAGAAGTGTCCTGCACTTCTTTTGACGAGGCTGTATTTTTACGCGTCGTCGTTTGACAGCTGTCAAACGATGACGCGTAAATGACAGGTTGTCTGCACAGTACGTCGGAAAACCCATTCAAATGAATGGGCAGATGTTTGCCGACGTATTGTAGCCCTATTTTCAGACGTAAAACGAGGCATAATACGCTCGTTTACGTCTGAAAATAGGTAGTGTGAACCCAGCCTAAATCACAATACCATCCATGAGTTTAATTGAAAAACTAATAATTAAATTTTTGCGACACTTAAATCCAATGTGCATAATAATTTGGAACACGGGTATTTCTGCATCAAAATGTAAATTCCGCACCCAAAAACGCATCAAAAAACGCACCTATTTTCCGTATCAAATAACGCAACTTGTGAATGTAGCTTAAGGGTATGTTCACACGGCTTAGCAAAATACGTCTGAAAATACGGAGCTGTTTTTGTAGCAACTCGCGTTTTTTGCGGCGTATTTTACGGACGTTATTGGAGCTGTTTTTCAATGGAGTCAATGAAAAAGGGCTCCAAAAACGTCCCAAGAAGTGACATGCACTTCTTTTTTGCGGGCGTGTTTTTACGCACCGTATTTTGACAGCGACGCGTAAAATAACACCTCGTGGGAACGGAACACCGTAAAACCCATTGAAGGCAATGGGCAGATGTTTGTAGGCGTAGTGGAACCGTTTTTTCAGTTGTAATTTGAGCCGTAAAACGCCCAAATTACTTCTGAAAACAGTGCATGCACGTCCGTTACGGCTGAAATTACGGAGCTGTTTTCAGGCGAAAACAGCTCCTGAATTTCAGACGTAATGGCATGTGCAGGCGTTTTTCGCAGCGTCCATTACGGACGTAATTGGAGCTGTTTTTCTATGGAGTCAATGGAAAACGGCTCCAATTACGTCCCAAGAAGTGACATGCACTTTGACGCGGGCGTCTTTTTTACTTAAAAAAAATGACCGTTTGCAAAGTACATCGTAAAACCCATTCAAATGAATGGGCAGATGTTTGCCGACTCAAGCAGTATTTTCGGCCGTAATTCCAGGCGTAAAACGCCTGAATTACGTCCGTAAATAGTGCGTGTGAACGTATCCTAAGAGTTACTGCACAGTTATTAGAGAGAGCCCTTCACCTGTGTGTCTGTCACATAATAAGGACAGATTTTTATCCACGGGATGTAAACATTGAAGGTTCCTTTCGAATGACCGCAAGCAGAGGTCTTGAAAATAGTAAGCAATTGTTACCGTAAGTTGTATACCTTTTTATTATGAAATTAAATCAGAATACCCCTTTAAGCATGAAGTCACGGGTCATTCTGTTACCTCCTCCTCCCCATTCTTTTCTTACCTTATATTAATCTCAAAATTACATGGATATTATTATAGTGTATATATTATATTTAATAGGCCCGGCAGGGATGGTTGCTGCCTCTTTGCTGCATAGCTAAAGGTTACCCTAAAGCAGGCATGCACAACCTGCCGCCCAGGGGGCACATTCGGCCTGTAATGACGTTCTGTTCAGCCCCTAACCATCAGGATACATAGTTCAGAAAGTTGTGAAGTACAGAGTATTATATTTAAACAACTACATCATTCTTTATTCCTCTCACTGCTCACAGATATTAGTGTACGTCTTGGATGTATATTCCATGCCACTGTCCACATATGGACAGTGATGCCATGACGACAGCAGCAACAGCACCCGGCGGCCGAGTGGGCCCCCCAAGGCTAGTGGGCCCCCGGTTGCCCAGGTTCGCCGGGTGCTGACGCCGGCCCTGGGTAGGGTTCAGTATATAGTGAGGTTTACAACCAAAGATGACAGACTGTTATGGGCAGTTACTTTTTTACATTGGTGATATGGCTGTTGGATGAGATTGTTCCTTCAATAAATGAAGCCATAATGGAACAACTATGCGCTGTGCTACTCAGGTTCCCTTTATCTAATATTATGTATTTGTTTAAATATCAAAAACCATTCAAAGTGACAAATATAGAATAATAGGGGGCATCTGGAAGGGGGAACTAATTTTTTATTTTTTGCTACTCTATACTGTAGGTTTTTCTGAAACACATACACTTTAGAGCTGTATTTTTTTTAGCAATTTTTGCTTTTTACTTCTTTATGTACGACAGTCAGAATATAAATATATCTTGAGCATCAAGCTCTTCTGTAGCTGCTTGCTGACGCATTTACCGTGACTGGGATATTAATGCTTCCACCCATGTCGTTTTGATTGCCGCCCTCCTGCTAGTTTACAGAAATTGTCAGTATCTGAATGAAAGTATCTTATAGTTTTTAGTTTTTGTGAGCTCTGAAATGATTTATCATTTAATTATGCTTCCCTGGTAACTACATTTTCAGGAATGTATCCTAGAATGGAAGATTTAAGTTGTGTTAAGTGCTGCATTTTAGGCAGATTTTCTACCATTTTCCTCCTAAATGAACAAGCCCTTGGTGATTAGGATGCTTCATAATTAACATGTCGTAATTAATAGCGCTGCCTGTTTAATGAGAATTTCTCTCCCCTCAATTATGACTGTTCTGGGATCTGGCACGAATCCACCTTCATACTCATTTTTAATAGTTCTTAGAAATTCAGTTGATTAGAAAGTCAGACTTTTTATGAGAAAGGAATGTCACTAAAGGTGAAGATGGCTCGTAAAAATAAATACAGCAACTTAGGGCTGGCTCCAGTTTTATGTGGGCCCTATGCGGGGGAACTTACAGCGGCAGTAAAATGCCAAAAATCGTCACTTTGTGCCACCATATAGACGTTAGGCCCTGTTTATGCCCCCATATATAAGTCAGGACCCCAGTTTGTATCCTCATAAATTTAGTGCCCTCTGTAGATAGTGCCACCACAGCCCCCTCTCAGGTAGTGCCACACAGCCCCCTCTCCCAGGTAGTGCCACACAGCCCCTGACGTCACTGTCCATATATGGACAGTGTTGTCAGGGGCAACCCCAGAACCATAGTCCAGGGCAGAGCACTACTAGCACTCTTCCTGGGAGTGGCGTAGCTAAAGGCTCATGGGACCTGGTTCAAGAATTCAGCTTGGGCCCCCCTACCCTTCCCCAACACCACCAGACCCCTGCGCATTCCTATGTCCAGCTGTCTTGCTCGACAGACCCGATGAATGTCCCCACAGTATAATGCCCCCATAGCTGCCCCACAGCATAATGCCCCTCATAGCTGCCCCCACACACAGTATAAAGCCCCCCATAGCTGCCCCTCACACAGTATAATGCCCCCATTGCTGCCCCCACAGTATAATGCCCCCCCATAGCTGCCCTCTACAGTTTAATGCCCCTCATAGCTTCCCCCACAGTATAATGCCCCCCATAGCTGCCCCCACAGTATAATGTCCCTATAGCTGCCCCCACAGTATAGTGCCACCCATAGCTACCACACACACACTATAATGCCCCTATAAGGTATAATGCCCTCCATAGCTTCCCCATACAGTATAATGCCCCCCATAGCTGCCCCATACAGTATAATGCCGCATAGCTGCCCCATACAGTATAATGCCCTCCTTAGCTGCCCCGTACAGTAGAATTCCCCAATACAGTATAATGCCCCCATAGCTTCCCCATACAGTATAATGCCCCCCATACAATATAATGCCCTCCATAGCTTCCCTATACAGTATAATACCCCCATACAGTATAATGCACCCCATAGCTGCCCCGTACAGTATAATGCCCCCCATAGCTGTCCAATACAGTATAATGCCCCGCATACAGTATAATGCCCCCCATAGCTGTCCCATACAGTATAATGCCCCCATATGTACCTAATAGAAAAATAATAACATAATTGCTTACTTACCTATCCCCGTTCCTACGAGGGGTGGAGGATCCTTCTCCTCCTTTGCACTGTGCTGTGAGTGACTCGGCGCAGACAGGCGCGATGACATCACTACATCGTGCCTGCCTGCGCCAAGCCGCTCGCGTCACAGTGAATGCTGGAGCAAGGCTCCAGCATTTAACTCAACTGAATCTGCCTCCTGCGGACGCAGATTCAGTTGGAAGCGGGACCAGCGTGGTTAGCGCTGTGTGGCAACGGGGGACCTGCGGGCCCCCCAGGCTTAGGGGCCTGGTTGCAGTTGTGACCGTTGGGACCCCTATAGCTACGCCAGGCTGGGACACTGCCCTGGTCCTGACATCACTGTCCATATATGGACATATACGGACAGTGATGTTAGGGGCTTCCCCAGAGACGGAGTCCCGGAGTATAGCCGCTAGCTCTCTGCCTGGGACCCCTTCCTTCTTACATCACTGTCCATATATGGACAGTGATGCCGTGACTACGGCAGTGTCAGCACCCGGCGGCCGAGTGGGCTCCCCCAAGTGAAGTGGGCCCCGGCGCTTGCCTCGGTTCTCCTGGTGCTGACGCCGGCCCTGCAGTAACTCATCCACCCATAGTTGTTGCTTTCTATCAAACCATAACTAATGTCAAAGAGCATTTTATTTTTCCACAATTGGGATGCTTTATACATATGACTTACATGACATTGCTAAATGACATGTGCAAACCATTACCAAAAAGGAGAAAAAACTGAAATAATATTGAATAATTGTGTCGATTTTAAAGACGTGTTCAATAAGTTTGTTGGGAAGAGTGATTATTCTACTGTACAGTCTATAAATTCTTCATACCTTTAGTGATGATAAAGGCTTATTTATTCTTAACCGTGACCAATTTTTACATCCTATTCCCGTTTCAGTATTCATTTTCCAAAGCAGCGTGTATTATTTATTCAGCACCAATATGTTTCACGTCCAGCCTTTGGAAAACCAAATATGAAGGCTATAAAAAGCAGCAAGTAGAGGTAATTGCATGAGAAGAGAGCAACTGTAATTATCATGTGATTGGATAAAGGAGCAGTGTCCTCAAGACAACCCCTTCTCTAAAAACATCCCCCCCAGTGGTTAGCTAATTGTTGCAGGTCGGGCTCCTGTTGCCCCATTTCCCATGCAGTAGCAGTTCTACATGGCGGCCATTCCATAGAGTAGTTGACTGTGCAACCACGGTCTGAATAAGTTCGCTAGAGCAGCGGTTGCTCTTCCTTAGCGTCTCTTTACTCTAGCTCATAGAGGAGGGTCCTGTCTCTTGATGAGACAACCTCTTCACAAAGCCAAGTAGGTTATGTTCAGTTGGGAGCTAAATTAGATTTTGTCTGCTCATATAGACAGTATTAGAAGATAACGAAAGGTAATCACAACATTGTCTGTCCAGTCCTTTTTATTTAATAGGGGAGGAAGTAAGGGTAAGTCCTTTTTTATGTTTTTTTCTTTTTCTGCAATCCAATATAATGCTCATGTTCATAGACTATAATCTATACACCAGTGGTTGCCAAATTTTGAGGCCAGGACCCACTTATGGCCAAGACTTTTGTTTGGGACACCCCACTACTGTACTTGTATTCAAAACCATAAAATACCATCCAAAGAACGTATTCTTCCTCTATTCTGCTTTTCAGCTGTATTTTGCCTCTATGCTCCCGTATTCTGCCTCTATTCCGCTTTTCAGCTGTATTCAGCCTCTATCCTGCTGTATTTTCCCTCTATTCCGCTTTTCAGCTGTATTTGACCTCTATTTTTCCTTTTTAGCTGTATTCTGCCTCTATACTCCTGTCCTCCTATATACTGTATCTATACTGCTGTCCTCCTATATACTGCCTTTATGCTCCTGTCCTATTGTCACAAAGGGTTCGTGGACCCACTGGGCCGTACCGCCTTGGCGGTATGGCAGTTGACCAACAGGGCGCAGGTCAAAGTCTATAGTTCGTATAGGGTACCTGTGGCAGCTCGGACAGTAGCAAGGCAGGCTCGGCTGGGACTAGGTAGCGGGTAGACATCAGGAGTGGAGTAGCAGGACAGGCGTGGAATACAGCACAGCACCACTACTGCACAGCACGGTACTTGACCAGGATAGTACGGGATACAGGTTACAGGATAGACTGGGAACTGGAAAACACTGGGAGACCATTTACTAGACAAACTAGCATACAACAAACAATGCTCAGGCACTGCAGGAAGGGGCTGGACCCTACTTATAGTCCAGAAGGTGGGGCCAAGGTGAGTGGAAGTGAGCGCTGGCGTCTCCTGAGGAGGAGACTGGGGCCAGCGCTCGCCGACCCATGGCTGTGGCCGTCAGGAGGTAAGTGAACCTGATGACCCGCAGCCATGTACCGGACACCTATATGCTGCCTCTTGCTGCCTGTTGTTTATACTCATGTCCTATATACTGCCTCTATACTCATGTCCTATATACTGCCTCTATTCTCCTGTCCTCCTGTATACTGCCTCTATTCTCTATACGACTGTCCTCCTGTATACTCCCTTCCTCCTGTATACTGCCTTTATTCCCCTGTCCTCCTGTATACTGCCTCTATTCTCCTGTCCTCTGCCTCTATGAAAGGTATTCTTGATATTACTGCATACACGACAGTCAGCATCGTTAATGATGGTGGCGCTGACTGATTCAACACCCTACCAAGAGGGGGGAGGGAGGTAACCTGAGCAAGAGTCCAGTTTATTGGCCCCTGCACACCGGACGGCGGGGGGTACGAGGAACCTGTCATCATTGGCGCAATCGGGTGCCAGTTTCTTTTGTTGGCACTCATCGGGGCTTAGTGATGCTTGTGGGTGGGGGAGGGGGCAGGCTCAATATATCCTGCTGCTGCTCTCGACCCCCCCGGAGGTTTTCACACAACCCACCCCCCATGGGTTCACGACCCACAGTTTGGGAAATACTACTCTACACTATGCTGCAGCCTCTAGTCTGTCACCTACCTCTACTACTACTACTACTATAAAAAGATTATATTATAAGTGTATATTGCATCTTGTTTTTGGTATATTGCCCTATGCTGTTTTCTAGAATGTAAACTGACCATTTAAATCCTAGGTTCTCAGCATGATAAACCCACTTTAAGCCTACACTTGTATATAAGGGAATTCCATCTAAATAAAATCCCTAACGTATTTTCATGATTGGAATTACTTTCTAAATGAGCAGAAGCAATCTAATAAGAGTTGAGCAGTGGCAGTTGTGCTGTGAAATTGTCAGCTGTGGTTTATGGCGGCCTGCGCCTGTGTTGTAGCAGACACTTGATAATGTAAAGCAATTTGATTTTCATAAAGGGAATAAACAGAAGTAAATTAGGGAATTGCTGTATATACACTTTCCAGATGCACAAGAATATGATTTTGGAAAAGGGTAACTCAATGAAAACACTATGAAAAATGTCCAAATGAATATAGTACAGCAGATTAACAGCATGCTGGAATGTCCAAGCCTGGCCTTACATGTCACTTGAGGTTTAGACACCAGACCCAGTACTAAAACGAAAGCTCCCGTCAGCAGAGTAGCAGCGAAACACCTTCATCCAGTAGTAAAAATTGTTCACAGTGGTCCGAGCAGGCCCTCTATTATAAGCTCCCCTTTCACAGCAACCCCATCACACTCCCCCTTTAGTCAAAATATCTACCTGCAGTAGCCACAGCAGCCCCCCTCATTAGTCACAGCACGTAATTAAAGTAGGGCACCCTCCCCCATCCTTAACAGGATGTAACAGGAGTTATAGTAGAACCCTCCCAGTGGAAAAAGCAAGGCCTCCCTACCCCCCATGTAGTTGTTTGGCGTTCTGCAGGGATAGATGGAGTTGAATGCTGTCAGTGACTTTTTGGCACTGGGTGGAGCACTAGGCCACTGAATGCATAAAAGACAGGGAGAAAGTTGCCTGTGCCTATCTTCTAGGTGCCATGCTGATGCACAGAAGCGAGCGGGTTTTGTCAAAGATTGTGTTATACAATAGCGTCTTCTATGCATTGTAATTTATAATTCATAGATGTGACAGGAAGGCTGCTAACATTAGATGTGTAATGTCCCAGATGTGTCCAGGTCTTTTCATGTTGTACCTGAACAGGTAAGGAATAGAATGTTTACAAGGCAATGTGGAATATGTATGAGACTTCTATTAAACATTGTATGCAAATGGTTACAATGCTTACATTGTGCAAGAGCAATATAATGAGCGGAAGCTTAGTATTCAGTTTGCATTGTCTGCCATGTAGAGGAAGCTGAGAACAGACTTTTTAAAAAGGTTTATTTTCTGACGCTCCGGCACAGTCTCTAGTAACATGTTTTGACTCTCATTAGAATTTTGTGAGCCGGTTGATATGTTCTATGGAAAGTGATTATTGCGATCTGTATCGACTTCAGAACTGTATTCAGTGGAGATGTGAGTTGTTTGCCAGTGCTCTTGGAACAGATTTTTGGCAAGCTCTTCGGTTATAAAAAGGTGTTGACAAATCTCCCAGCATCTAGTTGGGTAGACAATAATAATATATTTTTGTTCAAACTGAAGAACAACAATATTTGTGATGTACATACGTACATGTATTGCTACAAATAAATAACTTTATAACTAATAATAAATAAAAGATCTATTTTGGGTAAGAATATATCTGAAAAGGAGATATATCTATCTATCCTGGCGCATTATGTGCTTGCTGCAAAAAACAGCCCCATTCAGATGAATGGAACTGACATTTCTATCGTTTGGTAATGATCATTATGTTGCTTTGGCTTATTTCTATTGTTCTTTAGAGTTGATGACTTCATACATGTTTATCTTTTCCACTCTTTTACTTCTTGTATAGGAGAGTAGAGTCCTTCGGACAGTTCCACTTTTGGCAGCTTGTCTCCCAGAAGACAAATGCAAGGTCCTAATCGGTCGTCGTTTTGGAGAAGAAAGGTAAAAATAAAATTTCCATTCTTCAAGTGTTACAGGTTGTATTTTATTTATATTGGAGAACACAAACTTTCATAATAATAAAAATAATAATAAGAATAAGAATACTTATAGTAACAACTATACAGTACAGTAATGATTTTAAAATGTTGATTCACTGGTGCTGGCCTTAACAAAGGGAGGCCCTATTTTATTTTAAGTTTTATTTACATTTTTCCCCCTCTTTCTTGTGCAGCCATTAAAGGGGACCTGTCACGTCCTGTTATAGAGGCGGAGCAGCTGAGCAGATTGATATATAGTTTTTGGGAAATTATTCAGTATAACTTGTATTTTATTCATGTATTTAAATTGCTGCTCATTCTGGACATAGGAGTCCAGTAGGCTGTCTTATTCAGTGACTGACAGCCTTCTCTGCATGTCAGTCACTGAACTTCCTGCCCACTGGACTCATAAGCCCAGAATGAGCAGGGATTTAAATGAATAAAAAACAAGTTATACTAAATATTTTCCCTCGAAAAGACATGTATATATTAAACTGCTCAGCTCTTCCTGCTCTATAACATGCTGCCTGCATATCAGATTGCATGTTGAACGGGATAGGTGCCTTTTAATGATGACCCAACATTAATATTACAATCAACATTATGCAATGGATTTAATCACTCATTTTCCATTGGAGTAATAATTCACATATTCACTGCATCATCTTATACATTAATTTGTCCAGCGTACAGTGTCATCCCTCCATTTACAGAAGTAAACGTATAAAGGCAGGTGATGCCAATCCTAGCGAGGCTAGCCACAGTTCCCAATGTTGCTTGAACATTTTCTATGCTCCTCTTTTCTGGTACACGCCTCCTTCCAGCAATATAATTGAATTTAAAGTTCCAATTTATTCATCCACCATCGGCAGAGTAACTTCTATCCATTGCCTAGTAATTAAGTTACCCATCTGATATAGATTTTTAGCTACTGTCAGGTGTGTCATTGCCTCTGCCGGGATATCTCCCACATACCCCAGCACACCAATTAATAATCTTATGCCATAAACCGCATTAATTAAATTAAAAACTTCAGAACATACAGTATACAGTACTAGATAATGCTGCGCATGACCATAGCATATGTTTATGGTCTGCTTCAGCAGCAGACAATGTAGGGCAATAAGCATCCGCCTAATCCTAATCTTAAACCACAGCAGTGCAGTTCTGTAGTTCAAGAATAATTGTGACCGCTGATGCATCACATTGAAAGATAAAAAGAAAATGAGGCAGCACTACCAGATATTTGGATAAAGATCCTTTTATTCCACGTGCGACGTTTCAGCTCAGTGTGAGCCTTTCTCTTCTTGGGTAAGGCTCACACTGAGCTGAAACGACGCACATGGAATAAAAGGATCTTTATCCAAATATCTGGTAGTGCTGCCTCATTTTCTTTTTGTCCTGATTGAGGGGTCACTCTTGGACTGTGACCTAGGAGGCGTGCACCCGCTTTAGAGAAATTATCCTGTGCTGCTGATTTGCATCTATTTACATTGAAAGATAAGGTTGGTGTGGTTTCTTAAGGGCTCATTCACACGAGCGTGAATCTCGTCTATGTGCTGTGCGTTGAAACAACGTATAGCATACGGCCACATTGATTTCCATGGGGCTATCCACACATGCTTGAGTTTTCACAGCAGCAAGTGTCTGTTTCGTGCAACTCACTGCATGTCCTATATTTGTGCGTCTTCATGGACCTTGCCGCCCATTGAAGTCAATGGGCGCTTGAAAACCACAGACAGCACACGGATGCACATTTAAAAAAAAAAAGTGCTTGCGAATGCGTGAAAAAGAAAAATGCCACTCGCAAAGCACACTGATGCAAAACCCAACGCACATGACAGAATTTACGCATGTTTTTTATGCACATAAATCTGTCACGCTCGTGTGAATGTAGCCTAAAAGTCAGACCATTGTTCATTGAAAATAGGACCCACATCCACCTCCCACCTTTCATAATGCCCTTTTTGAGGAACTTATCCAGCGGCCGCTGGTAGGCAAAGATTGTTAAATTATGGCACACAGCTGAATTAACTACATAGTCGAAAACCTCAGAGGAACATATAGCTGAAAGTTCAAAATCCGTTTGCAATTGCTAAAAGTTTTTACATATCCCGTCATTACACAACTGCACATAATGAGCTCCTCTTTTGGTCCCACTGCTGAAATCCCACCATGCTGTAGAAGTCCAGTAGACATGGATTGCTCCAGAGTGGCATATATTCGGTGTTATGCCAAAAAGCTCCCTACACTTCCACCTCACCTTAGGCAGAGGGGTTAAAGTGGGCAGCTTGGGAGAAATCACTTTAAATCTATCTATTGGATCTATGGTTGATTTCCCCAAAAATATTCTGCACTAACCTGTTCCTAGAGTCACTCCAATTATGTATTCGCCAACTTTGCATTTCCTGCATCTGGGATGCCAAAAAGTATACACACAGATTTGGCAACGCGATCCCATCCTCCTCCTTAGCTAACTGTAACTGTAGCACTGACAGCTGCTGACCACCGCCATCTTACATCCCACAGCTCGCCGTCAGCTTCCTTTCTCTCTTTGCCGGAGTCTTCCTCTATGCCGACGCGTTCTGCTTCCTTGCCCCAGCTCCCGTAGGGTCCGCGTGCATGCTGGTGGTCTCTTAAAGGGCCAGCGGGCACACCACTAAAACCTTCCCCAGCCTATCTGTCACGATGGGTGTGTGGACCCACTAGGCCATACCGGCGCAGCGTGATAGCAGCTGGCCAAAAGGATACCAAGTCAATGTCTATAGTTCAAATAAGTGTACCTGTGGAATTTCAGACAGTAGTGATGGTTCGGCTCGGGTGGGACCTTGGTAGCAGACAGACACCAGGAGCGGTGTAACACGGCAGGTGTAGTATATGGCACAACACGACTCCAACTCTTTATGGCACAAGAACAAGGTAGCACAGGATACAGGTAGCAGGTACGGGAACACTGGGAACTGGAAAACACTAAGGGACAATTTGCACAGACTAACACGGGTAAATAAAACAATGCTCAGAAAATGAAGGAAGGGGCAGGGCCCTTACAGTCCAGGGTGATCATGTGCTAATTTCACCTACTTTTCAGGTGCGCACGCTGGGCCTTTAGGGCCAGGGACGAACGTGCGCGTGCACCCTACAGGACACAGCAGAGCTGCGGCCGTCGGGAGGTGAGTAATCCTGACGGTCCGTAGCCATGGGCGCTACAGTATCCCCCCTCTTCCGCCCCCTCTTCTTGGGGCCAGAGCGGGAGAGAAACTTCTTCACGAGGGTAGGAGCATTGAGGTTCTCCTCTAGCTCCCAGGACCTCTCTTCTGGACCAAACCCCCTCCAATCCACAAAGTAAAAGGCTTTTCCTCTTATCCTCTTGAAGTCCAAGATCTCCTTGACCTCAAATACATCGGCAGAGCCGCTTGGGGCAACTGCAGGGCTAAGAGTCTTAGCGTAGCTGTTCAGGACCACAGGCTTCAGAAGAGACACGTGAAAGGAGTTGGGGATTCTGAGGGTAGCCGGCAGCCTAAGCTTAAAAGAGACTGGGTTGATCTGCTGGAGGATCTCAAAGGGTCCGAGGAACCTGGGAGCAAAATTGTATGATGGCACCATCAGCCGGATATTTCTTGAGGACAGCCAGACCTTGGTACCCGGAAGAAACTGAGGCGGCTCTCTTCTCCTTATGTCTGAATTTCGCTTCATGAGATCGACCGCCAGCAGAATAGAGGACTGAGTTTGCTGCCAGATCCGTAGAAAGTCCCGGAATGCAGAGTCAGCTGCAGGCACCTGGGACGTAGCAGAAACAGGGAGAGGAATTTGTGGATGTTGGCCATAGACAATAAAGAATGGATGTGGAGGCGGTGGACTCGCTTGTGTAGTTGTTGTAAGAGAACTCAGCACAGGGAAGAAGCTGCACCCAGTCATCCTTCTGCCTGGAGATGAAATGTCATAGATAGTTCTCCATGATCTCATTTATCCTCTCGACTTGGCCATTGGACTGAGGATGGTAGGCTAAGGAAAAGTCCAACTTTACATTAAGGAGTTTACAGAGGGCTCTCCATAATTTTGAGGTAAGCTGATCCCCTCGATCAGACACAATCTGCAGAGGTAAGCCATGCAGGCGGAAGAAGTGTTGAATGAAGAGGTTGGCCAGTCTAGAAGCAGGAGGTAGGCCGGTCAGTGGAACAAAGTGAGCCATTTTCGAGAACTGAAAAGAAGGCATAGGAAAATGCGGATATTTCCTCTGGTGCAGCTGGTGTTGGATTCGTTCGTTCTACTCAGTCACAGGACAAGGTGAGTAAAACAGGTTTTTAATTCGTACACAATACAACAATAAAATGTTTAGAGACCGGACAGGTCTCTTCCTCAGGTGATGTACAAGTGGTTAAAATTGACAGGCTCCCTGTTATATAGCCAGGAGAGGAGTCGGCTTGAAATAACGACTACCGGGTCATGATGACAGGTCATATTATCGGTTAAAAAGTTATATGTGTATATAGATAAAAAGACATTTAAAAATAGGATATATAGTGTTACATCATATATTAAAGTAAATCTTATGGCGAAATAATCTGTTTCTAAAAAGTTAAATGGTTTAAAAAATAACATAAAATACAGTCTGGGTTCACAGTAGATATAATAAGTATATATAAATGTATCTTTGTGATTGTATATCATAAAAATGAGAATGATGATAAAATTAGACAAAATCTGAAGAAAACAGACTATGAATTAGAGTTTTTATTACAAAGCGTCACTGGTTGCCATAGTAATATGGCGATTTATTTCTAATAAGGTTTTTTTGTTCAAATCTTGTTAAGGATGGTTCTCAAAGTGGAAGAACTTATCATATATATTGTATTTTAGTAGAGACAGTATAATCTCAATAAACAAGATCGGATAGTAATTAATATCATAGTTTTGGTTGATTACAGTGTTCTCTCAGGATGTGCACTTAACTAGTCTTCACAGATCAGGTAGCTGTCTCCATTATTTAATTTAGTCCTTCAGGGATTAAAGTTTTTCATTTATATATCCAAAAGTTTTCTCGTTTACAAAGCGACTGAAAACGATTTGCTCTAGATTCAGCTATTTGCTATATAGGTATAATATTAAAACAATCAAAATTATTATTGTGTGCAATAGTGCCACTGACACTATCAGTGTCTAGAGACACTGATCTAATTGCAAAAATAGATTTTTGTTACACAGTGTTTGTTAACACGACAATGTAGGTGTTGTGTTGTTCTACCCACATATTGTAGACCACATTGACCGTTAATTAAATAAATTACATATTGCGATTGACAGTTCAGATTAGTCTCGATTTTGTATTTATTTCCAGTTTGATTTGATTCGAAGCTGTCAGTCTTAATGATCATATCACAGCAAAGACATCTCTTTTTTCCACATTTGGAACTGCCTTTTTTATTTGATTTTGCATCGATAATTGATTTTATTTTGTTGGCCGCAATACAGACCAGAAGTCCAGAAGTGCATCTGCAGAGTTTGGGGTATAGAGAAAGGGCCACGGCGCCACATAGTGTAATTCAGTATGGTAGGCTGATGGAGGAATAAAAAACCATGCTCACCAGATTGCCGTAGGGTAAAAGCGGATATGCCACGAGTGCTGCTGCCAGATCCAAACCGGTTACCGAGGGAAACCGCTGATGTGTAGTAGGTTGGTGGAGAGAAAAACGGATCTATCTCGGCGCTGCTGTGTGGTCCAAGTCGGTGGAGAAACGAGTAGTCTCTTGTAATGTTGATGAATGTTTTATTGCAGTAGCAACGCGTTTCGACGCCGAACTGGCGTCTTCATCAGGCATAAAATTGTTTTAAAACAAGACAGTATAAATACACACCACTGAGTAGTGATTGGCCCAATTCAGATGGGACAGAAGTTGACATAAAAAAACCGCCAAAAACTTTGGGGGTCAAAGTTCAAGATAAGAATAGGTAAATAACAGAGAAAACAATGTATAATGAGGTTAAGTAATAAAAACAAATGATACTTGGTTAAATACACAATTAAAAAGTATAATGGGGGATAAGCTAAAAAGAAATACGTGTCACATCTGGATTTGCGGCACTAATGGGAGCGCAGCCTTTTATTGAAAAATATGAAATAGTTCCCAAAACGGTGTTTATAAAACCCAGGACGGCAATGATGTGTGTTTATTGTTGTTTTATTACCTCTCTCAGAATTAGGTATTTAGATAATGTGTCGGTTTCAGTTTCTTAGTGTTTGAATCGTTGTCAAGGAGACCATGTAAACTACGATGGCCGGGAGGGACCAAAGTTAGGAGGTGGGGCGCATGTGGTGGAACGCATGGTGGCCCGCACGTTGACACGCAAACCACGGGGGTTCGTGTGGATGTAATAGGAGAAAAATGAAAAACCTTTGCTGGGGACACGTAGGTAAGGGGAATATATTGTAATACAGTAATATATGTGTATCTGGGGGATAGTTGTAAAGATGTTTTACTTCAATTGTTTGGATTTTGAATGACGGGAACATCGTGAGTTTTACTGATAGTGTATTTACATCAAGTAAATAGGATCGTGAATGCATGAAGGATGGTTGCTGTTGGTAGGGTTAGTCCAAAGCTGATTCCGAAATGTCGTTCAGGCCCCTTGGATGTAGTGTGTCCATTTTAAAAATCCAATAATTTTCCCGTTGTTTTAGTTTATTGAACCTATTTGGAACATCTGGATGGATGTGTTCTATAGGAGTAATACTGATTAGGTTAAATTGGCATTTATGTATCTGGGATACACTGTGTTTCACGAAGCCGGTGTTAACATTGAAGCGGTGGTTATTGACCCGGGTTCTCAGGCATTGGGTGGTCCTGCCAATGTATTGTAGTTGGCATGGGCATTCAATAAGATAAACAACGTATGAACTGCCGCAATTGAGGAATGTTCTGATTGGGAAAGATTCGTTGGTGACTGTGGATGTATATGTGTGTTTTTTGTTACTAATGATATTGCAGCATAGGCAACGGGAATGACCACATTTATAGGATCCTTTTCAGATCGGAGAGGAAATACGTATCATCAAACACACATTTCCTCTCCGATCTGAAAGGATCCTATAAATGTGGTCATTCCCGTTGCCTATGCTGCAATATCATTTGTAACAAAAAACACACATATACATCCACAGTCACCAACGAATCTTTCCCAATCAGAACATTCCTCAATTGCGGCAGTTCATACGTTGTTTATCTTATTGAATGCCCATGCCAACTACAATACATTGGCAGGACCACCCAATGCCTGAGAACCCGGGTCAATAACCACCGCTTCAATGTTAACACCGGCTTCGTGAAACACAGTGTATCCCGCCACTTTGCCCAGATACATAAATGCCAATTTAACCTAATCAGTATTACTCCTATAGAACACATCCATCCAGATGTTCCAAATAGGTTCAATAAACTAAAACAACGGGAAAATTATTGGATTTTTAAAATGGACACACTACATCCAAGGGGCCTGAACGACATTTCGGAATCAGCTTTGGACTAACCCTACCAACAGCAACCATCCTTCATGCATTCACGATTCTATTTACTTGATGTAAATACACTATCAGTAAAACTAACGATGTTCCCGTCATTCAAAATCCAAACAATTGAAGTAAAACATCTTTACAACTATCCCCCAGATACACATATATTACTGTATTACAATATATTCCCCTTACCTACGTGTCCCCAGCAAAGGTTTTTCATTTTTCTCCTATTACATCCACACGAACCCCCGTGGTTTGCGTGTCAACGTGCGGGCCACCATGCGTTCCACCACATGCGCCCCACCTCCTAACTTTGGTCCCTCCCGGCCATCGTAGTTTACATGGTCTCCTTGACAACGATTCAAACATTAAGAAACTGAAACCGACACATTATCTAAATACCTAATTCTGAGAGAGGTAATAAAACAACAATAAACACACATCATTGCCGTCCTGGGTTTTATAAACACCGTTTTGGGAACTATTTCATATTTTTCAATAAAAGGCTGCGCTCCCATTAGTGCCGCAAATCCAGATGTGACACGTATTTCTTTTTAGCTTATCCCCCATTATACTTTTTAATTGTGTATTTAACCAAGTATCATTTGTTTTTATTACTTAACCTCATTATACATTGTTTTCTCTGTTATTTACCTATTCTTATCTTGAACTTTGACCCCCAAAGTTTTTGGCGGTTTTTTTATGTCAACTTCTGTCCCATCTGAATTGGGCCAATCACTACTCAGTGGTGTGTATTTATACTGTCTTGTTTTAAAACAATTTTATGCCTGATGAAGACGCCAGTTCGGCGTCAAAACGCGTTGCTACTGCAATAAAACATTCATCAACATTACAAGAGACTACTCGTTTCTCCACCGACTTGGACCACACAGCAGCGCCGAGATAGATCCGTTTTTCTCTCCACCAACCTACTATCTGCAGAGTTTGAGTTTCTCCTGGACAGACAGTTTAAGCAGGTCCACCTGCATAAGCTCCCCTGGTGTGGATCTTCCCTCCCAACTAACCTCTTGGGATCGCTCCCGGATCCTTATGTCAATACGAGTGGCCAAACGTATGAGGTCATCCAGGGTAGGTGGTAGATCACGAGCAGCAAGTGCGTCCTTCATTTTTTGAGACAGTCCCTGCCAGAATGTAGCCACCAAGACCTCGTCGTTCCAGGACAGCACTGCCGACAAGGTGCGGAACTGAATGGCGTACAGAGGTGTCCTCCTGGTGAAGGGTAAGGAGAGATGCAGCTGCTGAGGAGACTCGGCCAGGTTCCTCGAACACTGTGCGAAAAGTCTGTAGGAAACCCTGGAGGTTGCAGGTCTCTGGTCCCTGACGTTCCCAGATAGGGTTTGTCCATGCTAGGGCCCTGCCAGTAAGGAGTGATATGATAAATGCGATCCTTGCGCTCTCAGCAGAAAATGCTCTGGTGTGGAGACTGAAGTGGATCTGGCACTGGTTCAGAAATCCCCTGCAGGTACTCGCATCTCCGTCATATCGAGGAGGTAGTGGCAGCGAGAATCGAGGATCAACACAGGTACTGCCCGGAGGTGTAGCAGGAGGAACAGCCGGAGCAACAGGAACGGATGCTGAGACGGCTGCAGCTCGTGCGTCGAGCTGACGCGTGATGACGTTCACCGCCTGGAGGAGTTGGTCCTTTCGTAACTGGCAGACTAGCATATCTGCTCGTATGGTCTATAGTCCAGGGTGATCATGGGCTAATTTCACACACTTTTCAGGTGACACAGCAGAGTGAAGCGGAAATGAGCGCTGGCGGGTCCTCTGTCCTGTTTCTGTGGCGAGTCCGGTGTCCTGTGTCGGTGCCGAGTCCGGGTGTCCTGTGTCGGTGCCGAGTCCTGTGTCGGTGCCGAGTCCGGTGTCCTGTGTCGTGTCATGCCGAGTCCGCTACCGAGTCCGGTGCCAAGTCCTGTGTCTCATCCTAGAGACTATCAATGAGTTTTGTTGGATCAGCTGCTACTCCGGTACAGCAGAGTGGCCTAGTGGGTCCACATTCCCCACAGTCGTGACAGTAACTTCCCTAATTTGATACGGGGGACTCCTTTTTTCCAGAGCAAATCACGGACCATTTTTATAAAAATTGGCGAGCCCTAACACTGACAACGGCAGCTGAATCCAAGCATCTACTTATGCTTAATTTTTTCCAATATGGGATGAAAATTAAGGGCTACATATTCTGTAACATCTTTAGATCAAAAGTCCAAGGTATTTGAATTTATCCACACTGGGAATTGTCATCCCCCCTGTCTGTATAAACAGGAATGAGGGAGCCAATGATAAAAATCCTGACTTTGTCCAGTTTATAGATAGGCTAGAGTATTCAATAAATTGAGTATTCATGGCCATAATATTTGCAGCATTCCTCACAAATAGTAGGAGGTCATCTGCGTACAATGCTAAACATACCTCCAACTCCCCATCCGGAAAGCCTCTAATGTCAGGTAATGATCTCAATATGGCCGCAAAAGGTTCTACTGCAGTTGCAAATAAAAATGTGAAAGGGGGCATTCTTGACTTGTCCCCCCTCCAATGAAATAGGGGAAGACATTCCGTTATATGTGCCCTAACCCTGGCTTTCAAAGCTATGTACAGTTGTTGCGCCCATTGAATGGCAACAAGGCCGAATCCCATTTTCTCCAAGACAGCTCACAGATCACACCACTCAATGCTATCAAACGCTTTGACGACATCCAAAGAAAGAACAGCTTTATTTATTGGGCATCCGGGGCTGCGTGGAGGTTAAGATACAGTCTATAAAGGGTTAACATCAATAGATTTTGATGGCATAAAGCCGGACCGGGCAGGGTGAATCACCTCAGCCTGCCTATTTGACAATATTTTGGTAAGAATCTTCACATCTGTTGTGATGAGTGAGATCGGCCTGTATGAGTCCAGAATACTGGCTTTTTTGTCCAGGTTTAGTAAACCCACCACTATTGATTCATAAAATGGAGGAGGCTAAGTAGCCTTTAAATAAAGGCTCTTGTATATACAACTTATAATTTAACAAAAAAAGAGAGACCGGCGCTCCTCTAAGGTGATATCTTCGGGGATACTGTGTGGAAAAGACAGGTGAAACTTGTTTGACTCACCTGATGGAGTTGTGCGGGATCGTCGGCACAACTCAGCTTTGGAGCAGATCGGGATACTGATCTTCCTATCAGGTCCCCGTCGTGTGCCATTCTGTGAGAACCTGAGCTTTGTGACATATCAGGCGAACCAGCTCTGCATTGTCTTTCGGAGGTGCCAGGGATCTGCGCAAAGCGCTCTAGCCTCTCAGCTACCTCATGCTAACTGGTTACAGCGGAGTCCTTCTGCAAAGGAGGCTTGGCGCCATCTTGGGCCTCTGTCCTGACGCTCCCATCTCAATGTTTAGCACAATTGCATCCCTTAGCCATGCAGGTATCAGGTCTTACAGCCACAGGGACTGGACTGCAAGTAAATACTGTCACTAGTAGGGTTAATGAGGGGGATTTCTCTCCCTGACTCCGGATACAGCAGGATTATAGCAGTGAAGCTCTCGTCAATACGTCAGCCGACATTTAGCAACTTGACCACACCCCACATTAAATTCTATATATAGCAATCCCTAGGGAAGATGGTAAGAAAAAGGTAACCAGTGAACTGAATATTTGAATGTATCCCTAAAACTTTTACAGTGTTACTTGTGGTTTGCTTCATTACAATGACTTTTGAGAAATATTATTAAATGTTTGTGCAAGAACTTGTTTATGCAGAGGGATTCTCATGCATGCTTTACTTTTCACCTCAATATTGTAATTGATTACCTTTATATCATATTGGGTTTTATATTCATGTTGTCCAAATACCAATCTGAGGCTGCTACTTTGCCATATTTAATGTTGAAATTATATTTAACCTCCCAACATATGATACCAGTTTAATAGACTTAATCTACAACCTATACCCATACTGAATCATCCTGGTGCCCCCAACAAGATAAGCCATTGGACTGCTTATGTGTGATCATCTAATATTTCCTAACTATATAAAAGTATCACTGTGACAATTAAACTAGATATCAAGGCCTTGAAGGGGCAAAGTTTTCCGGGTACAGGATATTGTGTATAAGTTGCATGTACAATAAAAAGCAGTACATGAACTGTTAATTCAGAAGCCATTCATTTAATGTCTGGCACACAGTAGACTCTATAGTATTGTAGATTCCAAGCTGTGAAAAGTGATTTAGAAGGGTATCATCTCTTTAGAGCTTACTGGCACCCTCTTCAATTAGAGTTAGGTACTAGGTTGACTTGGGCCCACTAGAGGAGATTATTCTGAGGGCCCACCCAACATTTATGTAAAACGTGTACATGTTTACTTTTCATTTAATCATAGTCCGTGTTGTTTTCATTGTACACACATGACATATCATCAATAAGGTCTAATAGGTCATTTGTAAATCATCCCAAAAGAAATAGACCCTTGTGACAAGTTATTGGCTCCAAAGAGTTCCAAATGGGATTGTCTTCGGCAGGACCTTTAAGGCCCATTATTGTTTTAAAGCCTGGGCCCACCGGAGAATCCTCTGGTTCTCCTGTGGGCCAGATAGTCTAAAATAAATGTATTGCAGTTCACATGACTGAAAACTTTGTGATAACATGATTACATTAATACATTAATATGCATGGGGCACATCTATTGGTCCACACGTATCATGTTTGTATTGGAGAAAGTCAAATGGGGGGGGGCGTCATAAATAGACTGGCATATCTGTATTGGTAAAGCCCCGTGGTCTCTATGCTCAATGGATTATAGCATTAAATTTTAAACAACTTTTGAAAGAAAAAATGTGTGTTTAAAACAGACAAGGTGTGAAAGATGAATGGTTGTCAGCAAAAAAAATACAAAATATTTGAGTTAAATACTTATTGAGATAAATTCTTCACTATAATTTATACCACCTCCTTTCTTTTTCCAAGTATGGGGCATACCTCAGAGGACAAACTAAACAGAACCTGCCAGTGGCTTTGGCTTATAATTAAAAAGAAAAATGGTAAAGGTTTTAAATGCCAAATTGCATTGTTAAGCAGGTTGCTTCCATAAATAATGTGAATTTTGAATCCTAGAAACAACAGACCCAAGAGCTATTGTTAATTATTGGCTGTTTAATTGCTAATTAACAGTGTGAGGGTCAGTCATTGCCTTAAGCTTTGAACATGCATTGAATACTAGAAACTGTAATTAAAAATGTCTTCCAAGTATAACGAATATAATTTTAATGCAATATTGTTGTAATGCCGGGGTAGGGAGACAGACAGGTGAGCCCTAATCTACCCGCCACTCAGTCCCTGCCTACTTGCAACGGCCTGTCCTAGGCGACGGCGTACAACTGGGCGACTGTTCCTACGCTCACTATGTGCACGACAGACAAACAGACAAGGGTACACAGAAGCTAGGGGAACGGGGCAGTTGCCCACGGCAACACTGTGAGCAACAAGAGTAGTGAGCGAGCCGAGTCAAACCAGGAGTGTACGAGGTACCAAACGCAGAGCAGGAGAGTAGTGAACGAGCCGAGTCAAACCAGGAGTGTACGAGGTACCAAACGCAGAGCAGGAGAGTAGTCAGTAAGCCAGGGTCTATATGGAGCAGAGGACAAGATTACGAGCAGCAGCAGCAGAGCCAGGAAACAGACAGAATCACAGGCAAAGGAGGAGCAGGAAGTGAAGGTATAAATAGACAGATGGCGGGAGCTAGCTGATTGGTAGAAGGAGGGGTCACTCGATCAGACTTAGGAGCAGGTGCAGACTGACTAACCACGGGCGTCGACACAGAAGCTGTGTCTGGCAGATCCTTTACAATTGTGTTTAAAACAAAAACTTAAAAGAGGTTGTTTTTTGAATATGCCCTAACAGTTCATATGGAAATCATAGAAGGGTGTCACCTGCTTGGGACTCCTTCCATGAGTCGGATCAAAGAGCCGCTCCGGTAGAACCGGTGCGTCCATGCATGACATGTAATCAGGGGTGCTATCCGGCAGGTACTCACTGGTTCTCCTGAACCTGTTGTCACAATTACAGTCGGTTTGCAGAACCAGGGAGAAGAGGGAAACACGATCCGGTATTCCCTGCACCCAATTGTATCCGTGTCCTCTTTGTATGTATCTTTTGCAAAAAATTTTTTTTTATAAAAAACACTTTAAAAGTTGCATAAAAATCACATTATACTTAGTTTTATAAAAACAAAATAAAAAAAATAATGATTTGCTTCAAAGTTTTACATAGCCGTTAAGGACAACAAAGTGAAGGTAATGTAGTGGCCATAACAAAGTTCTGACCTCAATCCCATAGAAAATGTATGGACAGAACTGAAAAAGCGTGTGTGAGTAAGGGGGCCTACAAACCTGACTCGGTTACACCAGTTCGGTCTGGAGGGATGGGCCAAAATTCCAGCAACTTATTGGAAGAAGCTTGTGAAAGGTGAGCCAAAACGCTTGACCCAAGTTACACAATTTAAAGGGTAACTAAATGTTTGACAAACTTCTGACATGTCATAGTGCCATGTCAGAAGTTTTGATTGGTGGGGGTCCGAGCACTGAGACCCCCACCAATCGCTAAAACGAAGCGGCAGAAGCCGCTTGGTGTTTGTTCGTCTTTTTCCGGAAATAAATGTATCGGAGCACGGGCTCAATAGAACGTCTATGAGCCCGTACTCCGATACATTGGCTTTCCGGAGAATGGCGAACAGAAAATAAGCGGCAAAGTCTCAGTGCTCGGACCCCCACCAATCAAAACTTCTGACATATCACTATGACACATCAGAAGTTTTTCAAACGTTTAGTTACCATTTAAAGGCAATGCCGCCAAATACTAACTATGTGTATGTAAGCTTCTGAGCCACCGGGAATGTGAGTAAAGAAATAAAAGCTGAAATAAGCCATTGTCTCGAGAATTAGTCTGACATTTCGCATTGTAGTATATAGTAGTGATCCTAACTGACCTAAGAGAGGGCATGATGCATGATTTTTTTTCTCGAAACTTGTCTTTGAATGGTGGACCAGATTTTTCACTTGCCTGAAATCTAATGTCCAGGTAGTTGCTTATAATACTCCAGACTTACTCCATCCCTTTTTGTGCGGCCCACATTTTTCTGAACTCTGTAGATGTTGGATAGCGCCACTTTTAGAATAATATTCCGCTCATGAATATACAGATGGTAGAGATTGGTTGTTATTTGCTCCAGTCATTGTGTGGGATATGCTGATTTTCGGAATTACCTGCAGTATACACGTATGATCGGCTCAGTTGTTGTGCCGTTTCTTTATGATCTGTTTCCAGTCTGCTAAGTAATCTGCCCGTGGTCATTTCTATTTCTGCATATCTAAGATTTCTTTTCTAAACCGCAGAAAGAGCCGACCTTTTAGACTGAATAATTTTGCAGCTAATGTGTAAACATTTGATGTGTTTTTTCTCCTTTAAATGATTGCAGGCAGACACTAAACTGTGAAAGTACATGTATCGCTATTGGACGCCATATCTATGCCATTCCTCAGGCAACGTTTCCCTGGTTTAATAGTACACTACTGAAAATGTCATTTTGTTTGTGTCTTAATAAGGCACTACAAGGTGAATGCTGCTGAGACACCATACTTTCCCCACTCACGCTGCTTAATTCATGTTTCCTTCAGCTCTTTTATATATTACAAAGCCATAAAAGTTTCAGTTTCTACACAGTAGTAAAACGGCAATAGTGTCTGTTAATACTCTAATATTCTGCTATTACAAACTGAGATTTATATGGCATGACGGTGTTTGTACTATTTTGTACTTGAAGCACAGATAAAAAGCCATTTATCAAGGGAATAAGTTTAGTGCTGGAAAACAGAGGGCTGTAAGGAAGCAGAAAATATGGTTCTACAGAGAATTTTTTACCCCCAATTTTATGTCGTTGGATTAAAGGTAGAAATTTGTGCTGCATGGAATTAGCGAATGGTTTTCTGCCGTTTTTTATATACATATGTGCAATAGTGAATATTCAGTGAACTGTAATAACAAAGACTGTTCTTAACCCCTTGGACACGCAGCCATTTTTCGGATTTTCATTTTTGTTTTTTCTTCCCCGCATTCCAAATGCCATAACTTTTATATTTATTCATTGACATAGATGTATGAGGGCTTGTTTTTTTGCAGAACAAGTTGTAGTTTTTCACGGAATTATTTAATGTGCCATATAACGTACTGGGAAACTGAAAAAAAAAGCAAATCCACCTTTGTTTTTTGGGTTTGGTATTTACGACGTACCTCACGCTGTAAAAACGACATGTTAACTTTAGTGTACGGGTTGATACAATTACGGAGATACCAAATTTGTATAGTCTCATGTTTTACCACTTTCATAAAGAAAAAACTTTTCGATTTAGTGGTGTGATGGCTTTATTTTTGCAGGACAAGCTGTAGTTTTTACTGGTACCATTTTGGGGTACATACGACTTTTTGATAAGATTTTATTCCATTTTTTATTTCCATTTTTTCCAAGGTGACCACAAAACAGCAATTTGGGTGCTTTTGAAATTATTATTTTTTTACAGCGTTCACCGAGTGGGTTAAACAACATTATATTGTAATAGTTTGGACTTTTACGGACGCGGCGATGCCAGTTATGTAAACTTTTTTTTTAACATTAGGGAAAATATACGAAAAGGTTTTTTTTTTTACTTTATTTAATTTTTTTTTTTTGGACATTAAATAAAACTTAATTCTATTTTTTTTATTAGTCCCCCCAGGGGACTTTGATTCTGCCAGTTGCACTGGGGTGTCAGCTGTAACATACAGCTGACACCCGCTCGGGATGCAGCGCACTCAACTCGTAAGCGCGCTCCATACTTCTCCTTGGCAGTTGTACATATCGCTTAGGGGTAAAAGAGCATTTTTTTTTTTTTTTTTTTAAGTCTACTCAACTGCTTCCTTAGTTATATCAGTTCCTGGGAATGCTGGGAGATAATCTCTGCATTGCTTCATACTAGGGAGATTTACTAATTAGAACTAGAGGAAAGCTTTGTGATAATCCTGGGGAAAATCTAAGGGTATGTTCACACACAAAATAAAAAACGTCTGAAAATACGGAGCTGTTTTCAAGAGAAAACAGCTCCTGATTTTCAGACGTTTTTTTTTAATCAAAGTCGCGGTTTTCTCTGCGTTTTTAACAGCCGTTTTTGGAGATGTTTTTCTATAGAGTCTATGAAAAACTGCACCTAAAACGGCTGAAGAAGTGACATGTACTTCTTTTTCACGGCCGTTTTTTTACACGGCCATTTTGAAAAACTAGCGCGTAAAAAACACCCCGTCGGAAAAGAACGCAGTTTTCCCATTTCTAATCAATGGGCAGATGTTTGGAGGCATTCTGCTTCCGAACGGCCAGAAAAACGGTTTAAAACACTCCGTGTGAACATACCCATATAGCATAAGACTGGGTTCACACGTGCGTTTTTTTTGTTTTGGTTGATGAACTCCTATTGAGAGACATGGGAGTTTATCAACCGAAACAGAAAAAAAATGCATGCGAAAACGCAGTGTGAACCCAGCCAAAGACTCTTTTCACACTGTACTGATGTTGAACGTAAAGAATATGTTGAGAAATACTCCCCATGTATATCCGACGTATGGCACTGTATAGGCATACAGTGGCAAATGCTGCAGATTGACTTCCATTGGAATAAAAAATTACATTTGTTTGGAGGATGTCTTTGTATTTAATGCCAGAGTCGACTACTCTATTCAATGCAATAACACAAAAAAAAAAGATCATCATCTTTTGCCATACTTTTGTTCAATGGGGCCCTTTGGACATGTTCGATGTATACAAGCAGTACAGCACAGGCAGGGGTCAACAGATAATTTGCTCCATACTATTATGGCACACTGATCGCAGGGCACTGCTAATGTACCTGCTCGATCAAGAAGGGGATAACAGCTGTAATGTACAGCCTCTGTGCCAATGGAGATCAGAAAGAATGCAAGGGGGAGCTGGGGTGAAATCTCTGAACTCACCCTTAGACCATGGGACCCATAGCAATCATTGTCATTTTGCAAATGTTAAGAAAAGTTTTGTATAGGTTCAAATAGCACAGCAAATGTAGAACTCTAAAGGCCCATTTACACTAGACAAAATTATATATTTTGTCTTGTTCCCATGTCCAGAGATGGCTGTATGTTCGAATGTTTTTTTTGAAAATTTCCTACTGAAGCCACGAGGAACAGTATTGTTGTTCTGTTCACATCTGCAATGGAGGCTCAGAGATTTCGATGGGAAGCTTTTGTAGAAAATTCAGAGCCTCTGTAGCAAATTTGACGGGAAAAAGAGCACTGCATGCCATTTTATTTTTGCTGTCAAATTGACAGACATCTCAGAAAAATAGAATAAGCCAAAACACAGCGTCCAATGGATCGCATTTATTCACAAAGAGGGGAAAAGCCCATTTAATGCTTTTATACTGCTGTTTCCATTTGAAAACAAACTGCAAAGCAAAAAATAATTGCTCCCTGTATGCAGTGGTCAGTACTGTACCTACCAAAAGTGGTCCTAGGAAGGACAGCCGGTGACAGGGTCATGGGCACCTAAGCTTTATTGATGCGTGTAGGGAGCGAAGGCTAGCCCGTCTGGTTCTAGCTATTATAGCACAAATTGCAGAAAAAGTTAATTCTGGTTATAATAGAAAGGTGTCAGAACTAGGGATGTCACGATACCGGAATTTGGACTTTGATAACCGATACTTTGTGTAGTATTCCGATTTTGATACCAAAACGATGCTTTGCCAACAGTAATAAAAAAAAAAAAGTTCTTCCATTTTCTGATGTGAGGCGCGTGTTGTGATGAATTTGAATGTGCCTCACATTAATAGTAATTAACCCCATTATGTTTCTCAGTCATAATGGGTTAATGTGTAAGGTACATGATGGGGTTAATTACTATTAATGTGAGGCACATGGAGGTTACATTCATCACACCTCGTGCCTTACATTAATAAGTGAAAGAAGTTTTTGTTTTTTTACAGCGTACACATGATAAATGACGCAAAAAAATTGTTGTGCAGGTTATTACAGCCGCGCCAATACTGAATATGTGTATATTTTATGTATTGAGACTTATTTTAATGTTTATTGTAAAAAAAAGGTGTATGTGTATTTTTTTAAATGTAATATTACTTTATGTTTTTACTTTATTTTTAAACTTTAATGTACTGGCATATATCAGATATATGCCAGTACATTAGCCTGTGTACGTATAGCATACAGGCAGTTGTTAGGACATACCTCAGTATGCCCTAACAGGAAATATGGTAAGACAGCCCTGGGGTCCTTCAATGGACCCTAGGCTGTCTGCCCATATATGGTATGGCCCTCGATCGCGTCACAGGAATTCCCTGTGACACGATCCATGGGCATCTCCCCTTCTAATTTTCCCCTGAATGCTGCAGTAAGCTTTGATCGCAGCATTCAGGGGAATAGCGGCTGAGATGCGAGGTTTCTCTGATCTCCGCTGTTATAGAGCGGGGCTGCGGCTGTGTAATACAGCCCTTGCCCCACTCCTGACAATAAGTGCGTGTGGTCAGCATGAGGTGATGCGGCCGGCGCTGCACTAATAAGCGGCAGCGCAGGCACTGAACACAGAACATGGGGGTGTTTTGTAGTGTGCCCGCCATTTTCTGTCTTCAGTGCCGCCGCTCATTAGTGCAGCGCTGGCCACATCACATCATCCTGACGTCGCGCACTTGTCAGGACTCAGGATCGGGGCAATGGCTGTATTAAACAGCCGCAGCCCCGATCTCATACATTCATGTGTTACTATACTAAGCTGTGCGACCGCACAGCTTAGTATAGAAATACATGAAATAACGGTATCGAACAGTTTGGGGATGCACAGTATCGAAACAATATCCCTAGTCAGAACACACAGTGCATCACAGCTTGCTGCGTTTGGGGCTGCGTCGTTTTAGATCAGTCAGAGTGGCCATGCTAACCCCTGTTAACAGAACTTGACCATGGAACAATGCAGATGGTGGCCTCGTGTGATGAACCACATTTTCTTTTATATCATGTACCTGGGGAAAAGATGGCACCAGGATGGACTATGGCGAGAAGTCAAGCCGCTGGATATAGTGTAATGCTCTGGGCAATGTTCTGCTGGGAAAACTTTGGTTCTGGCAGCCATGTGGATGTTACTTTGACACGTACTACCTATTTAAACATTGTTACAGGCCAACTGCACCCTTCGTGGCAAGGGTATTCTATAATTCAAATGGCCTTTTTCAGCAGGATAATGTACCCTTCCACACTGCAAAAATTGTTTAGGAATGGTTTGAGGAACATGGTTTTAGGTGTTGACCTCTCAATCCGATCGTTCATTTGTGGGATGTGCTGAAAAAAGTCCGGTCTATAGAGGCCCCACATTGCAACCTACAGGACTTAAACTATCTGCTGCTAACATCTTGGTGCCAGATACGACATGTCACCTTCAGAGGTCTTGTGAAGTTCATGCCTCCTTTGGGTCACGGCTAGTTTGGCTGCACAAGGGGGACATACACAATATTAGACACGTGGTTTTAATGTTCTGGCTGAATGGTGTATACTTAGAAGTACATTATTAACGTCATAAGTGTATAAAGGTTAGTCCATTTTGTATCTGCAAGAAAGAGATTGCCTGTCTTGTTTTTATTGAGAATTTTAGTACCCATTAATAGAGTCTAGATACTGTACATTATACGATATTCAAATTATAATTCATTTTCCAAGAAAATCACCCGTTTAGTCCTAATACACCTAATGACCTTTTATTTGGCACACCATTGTCTCCAGTGAATTCTAGGAATACATTTAATGCATCATATGACCTATTCTGACATACTCACCACAGGGTTGCAGGGCCAGAGTCATGCTTTATGGTGGTATTAACATTATATTTCCTTTGTCTTGTTAAGTGTTTTAGAAAATGTCAGAATTGTGACATTTGCTATAAATAAATCCAATTATAATTGACATCATGCCAACCCCTCAGACTGGGTAATTTCATGTGTGGAAATAGTCTACTATACTACTGTCCCTTTTTTATTCACAGTATCTCACCTTTGCTTTTAGATATCCAGAACTAGCAGCCACTTGCAGAAATCCCAATACTTTTATCCTTTATCCTGGAGCTGAAGCAGCTAATTTGGAAGAGCTGTCCCTAGAAGACAATCATCACCCACACTCCCTCATCATGATAGATGGCACATGGAGTCAGGCCAAAGACATATTCTACAAAAATTCTCTTTTTCGACTGCCAAAGCAGGTAAATCAGGTTTATCCTGCTATAAAATTAGTGCCGGTGCGTGTGTTCCATAGATCAAGTATTTTTTTATTTAGCTTTGTTTATAGAGTAACGCTATCCATGAATCATGGACACTAACAAGACAATGACAGACAGTATTCCGGTTTGCTTACACCTATATTTGACGTTGTCATAACTCTGCACCTTCGGGGATGATTTTGGAAATATTTTTTATGGTATGATGTAAAGGCTGGCTGGTAAGTTAGAGCAGAAGGGAGCACTGACACCTGAGCATTGCTGTAAATTTTAGATCACGTTTAACCTTTTCTGAACCATACTGCACAGAGAGGGAAATTAAAAGTGTTTGTTTTATTAAAGATCCACCCGAATGAGATTCCATAGAGACAGTGATCAGACAGAATACATAAATTGTGTATACCTGATGTCAAATTGGCTATATTTGGTAAATTATACTAGTGTTGGGGTCATGGTGAAGAGGGGACTTATGCCCAGTCGCCGGCATTCATGTGTAAAACTGTCATCTATCATTTTCTAAGGACAAATTTAAATGGCGTTTGTTTAGAAGAGAATCACTCAGTTGTTGCTTAATCTATGTTCTTGTCTCTTTCTGTCATCTATGAAATACAGATATAGCGTTGAGTTAAATAGTGGGAGTAATTTTCCAGCAGTTTAACCTTTTGCTCACTTTATTGCGTTTGAGTGTTTTGTCTTTTACTGCACAGATAATGTGTTATAATTGAATGGTAATTTACTGTGAGTCGATAATACTTTCAGAACTGCCATTGATGTTCATACTTATATTATAAGTGTACAGTTAATTGTGGGATCATCTGTTAAAGGTTACATTGTTATATCCATATTGTTATATATGGATTTAAAGGATGTTCATGTTTAAGTCATATTAAACACAAGATGTTTTTATAAATAATTAAAAAATCACTACATATTTTTTAATGTTATGGCATATCGTTAGGTTGTGCAATAACATTCTGATCAGTAAGGGCACAACTTCTGGGAAACCCACAAATCTCTGCACAGCTGTGCTTCCATCTAACCACTGTGCAGCTTAGTTGTACTCCCACTGATCATCAAGTCATGACATATCCTCGTATCAGTTCATATTTTGGAGAAAAAAAATCGTAAAAAGAGGGGCTGCATTATGTGAACATCCCCTGTCCATATGCCCCCTAGAGCTAATGGACGTCATATAGGGGGTGACTCGCTCAAGACCCTCCCTCTATTAGCCAAAGTGGAAAGCTGAGCAAACAGCAACTCTTGCTATGATGGACTTGGCCTGTCCATGTACTATATTCATTTGAATGTCTTCCAAGTAATACTACACTTCCCCTGTAGCAGCCGTTGTTCACCTTCCTCTCATATATAGAAAAGATGGTCATGTCGAAACCATCCATTAAACTACATTTATCAGTGATGGTCAACCCAGCACATTATGGGAACCTTACATGTGGTCCTTGACTCAATCAGATCTTTGTGACAATGACAGCCACACTGCCTTCCGTGCGCCTGTGCCGCACAGTAACTTCTAGATTAATGTTATTGTAAGGAACTCTTTCCTTCTGTGCCGGAGACAGCAGAGAGAATTGTCACTCTCTGCTACTTTCTGATATTGGTGCAGGAGAGAGTACAGAGATGTCTTTAGTGTCTCTGTTTTCTATCGTCCGACAGAGCAATCGGTATATTGGAGCACTCCTGGCTGATCATTAATCTGTGGAGTCACTCCACCCTATCTAGTGGCCTACTGCTATTGTCCAAAGTGGGTCACACTTAACTCCCTTACAACATGTCATGTAACTGTATGTGACAGCCACCAAGGGGGAGTATGGAGCAGGCTAACAGGCTGAGCCTGCTTCATACCCTGCGGATGATGTCGTCACTTATATACAGCTCAATGCAATAGCCAGGATCGGAGATAACTTTTTACACTCATTGGCTATTGACTGTGGCATCTAAGCAATTAGAAAGAGAGGCAGTCTCCTCTAACGTCCCGTAAAAAAAACCTGTTTTAAATGTGCAAAAAAGGATTAAAAGTAAAAAAAAAAAACTTTGCCCATTTCCCTCCTAAAGTAATTGAAATAAAAAAGAACATAATTGGTATTGTCGCGTACGTAAAAGTCTGACCTATTCTAATATGACGTTAACCCACGCGTGAACGCTGTAAAAAAAATAAAAAAGGCAGAATTGATATTTTTTGGTCACTTTTGGTCACTCCCCATGAAAATAGAGTAAAAGCTGATCAAATATTTGTATGTATCCTAAAATGACACAAAATAAAAACTACAGCTTGCTCCACAAAAAACAAGCCCTCACACCGCTTCATCGAGGAAAAATATGGAAATCAAAAAACTAAAATTGTCTGCGTCTCTGTAACGTCTATGACCGGAGGCCGTCGTTCAGACTTACCCTCTGACGGCCCTGGCCATGGACACCTGTCTTCGCTGCGTCAGCTCCCTCCAGGGAGACGCCAGCACTCACTTCCGGGTCCTCGGACTGTTTCCTGCAGGGCGTGCGCACCCGCTCGTGCACGGCCTTAAAGGGCCAGTATGCGTCCAGCTATCACCCATCAATAATTAGCCCAAATGGCTGCTGGACTATAAAAAGGGGCTCTGCCCACTTGTTCCTCGCCAGAGCATTGTTGTATACCTAAGTTTGTCTTGCAAATGGTCTCCCAACTGTTTTCCAGTTCCCAGTGTTACCCGTTCCCTCTGCCTGTACCCTGTATTCCATGCTATCGTATCTACTAAGAAAGTCAAGTCGTGTCTTCCACTGCATCCACGGTGCCACCTGCTGAGAAAGTCAAGTCGTGCCTCCGCTACTGTGTACATTGCCTCGGGTACCCGTTCCGAACTATAGACATTGTTTTGTACCTTGTTGGCCAGCTGCTACCCCGCTACGCGGTACAGTTTAGTGGGTCCACACCCCGCGTTGTGACAGTACGCTCAAGCCATGGACCCCGCTGGCCAAGTCAAGGGCCTGTCATCCTCCCAAGCCATGCAGGCCGACCTGCAGGATCTGCAAGCACGATAGGATCAACTCTTTGTGGCAGTAGACTCCATGGCACAGCAGCTAGGGGCGCTAGCTACTTCCTTCACCGCTCCTATTCAAGCTCCTCCGATTGACCCTCCTGCTACACCTCCTGGCAGTCCCAGTTCAGACCCTCGGTTCTCTCTGCCATTGCCACCTCGGTTCCATGGAGACGCAAGTTCGTGCAGAGGGTTTCTGAATCAATGCCAAATCCACTTCACTCTGCACGCCCGAGCATTTCCTTCGGACGGAGCCAGGATTGCCTCCATTATATCTCTACTTGCCGGCAAGGCCCTGGCATGTGCGAATCCAATCTGGTAACGACAGGGACCCAAGACCCGAGACTTCCAGGGTTTTGTGCGGTTGTTCCTTTCCGTATTTGAGGAGCCTGGACGAGTCTCGTCGGCAGCCACTGCTATTTTTAACCTGCTAGGAGGACGCCTCCGTGGGCGAATATACCATCCAGTTCCGGACTCCGGCAGGAGAATTGTCCTGGAACAATGAGGCCTTGGTAGCATCCTTCTGGCATGGCCTATCGCCCGAGATCAAGGACAAACTGGCTGCTTGAGATCTCCCAGCTGTCTTGCCTGATTCTACTGGCTACCCGTGTGGACATAAGGCTCAGGGAGAGATCTCAAGAGATTCTTCAGGATAGACGGCTTCCTAGACTGGCGCCCAACTTCCAGCAACCACTCTTGCCTTGTTCTTCTGCTGCGCCCGAGGTTCCGATGCAGGTGGATCGGCTTAAACTGTCCGTTCAAGAAAAACAGCGCAGGCGCACCTCTGGACTCTGCCTATATTGCGGCCTCGCTGGCCATGTCGTGCGTCTGTGTTCCCAGAGGCCAAAGAAACCCCAACAACTGGGATTGGTTGGAGAGACAACCCTGGGCGCTACGGCGTTTAATAGAGAACTCTCTTCCAAACTGTTTGTTCCTGTGACCATCGTCGCTGGCGAGAGACCTCATTCGGCCTCTGCCTACCTGGACTCTGGTTCTGCAGCCAATTTTATCTGCCAAGACCTTGTGGATCTTCTTCAATTGCCCACTGTTTTGCTGGAGAGACCGTTGATCGTTGCCTCGGTAGATGGACTGCCTTTGCCTGACCGAGTATTGTCTGTGACCAAGCCATTAAGACTTCAAGTGGGAGTCCTTCATTCTGAGCTCATCTCCCTGTATGTCCTGTCCAAGGCCATCAACCCCATGCTGCTGGGTTTGACTTGGCTCCGTCTACATGCCCCAGTTCGGGATTGGAACTCCGGAGCGGTTCTCCAGTGGGGCCCCAATTGTCTCGACCGCTGTCTGGTGCATGTCCATCCGTCCCAGCCTTCTCCGCAACAGTCATTGGCAGGGTTGCCTCCTTGTTACTCTCAGTTCGCTGATGTCTTCAACAAAAAGGAAGCAGACATTGCCACCACATTGAGCATACGATTGCCCTATTGACTTGGTTCCTGATTCGTCTCCTCCTCACGGTAGAGTATACCCTCTCTCCTTGCCGGAGACCCAGTCTATGTCGGCCTACATTAAGGAGAATCTGGAGAGGGGCTTCATACAAAAGTCTTCATCCCCGGCCAGAGTTGGGTTTTTCTTTGTCAAAAAGAAGGATGGATCCCTTCGACCCTGCATTGACTACCGAGGCCTCAACCTGATCACGGTGAATGGCAGGTACCCATTGCCGTTGATTGCAGAACCGTTTGATCACATAAGGGGGGGGCGAAACATTTTTCCAAGCTAGACTTGCGGGGGGCTTACAATCTAATCCGGATCCGTCAGGGTGACGAGTGGAAGACTGCATTTAACACACGTGATGGACACTACGAATATTTGGTCATGCCCTTCGGCCTGTGTAACGCCCCCGCAGTATTTCAAGAATTTGTTAATGAAATTTTTCGTAATCTCCTCTATGTCTGTCTTGTGGTGTATCTCGATGATATCTTGAATTTTTTCCCCAGATCTTGCGACTCATCAGGGCCATGTCCGCCAGGTGTTGCTTCGATTAAGGGAGAATCATCTTTACGCCAAGTTGGAGAAGTGCGTGTTCCAAGAGAAGTCTCTACCCTTCCTGGGCTATATCATCTATGATCAGGGTCTCAAGATGTACCCTGAGATGGTCAAGGCTGTCCTGGAGTGGCCACGTCCCCAAGGCTTAAGGGCCATACAACGCTTCCTGGGATTCGCTTACTTCTACAGACTGTTCATTCCCAACTTCTCTTCTTTGACAGCCCCCATCTCCACCCTCACTAAAAAGGGTATGAATGCCAAGGTATGGACTCCAGAGGCGGAAGTCGCATTTAAAACCTTAAAAAAGGCCTTTACGTCAGCCTCTATTCTTCATCATCCGGATGTATCCCTACAGTTTTCGTTAGAGGTGGACGCCTCCTCTGTTGGTGCTGGTGAACTTTTGTTCCAGAGAGGTTCGAAAAGGCAAGACGGTGGTATGTGGTTACTACCCCAAGCTGTTTTCTCCCACAGAGCGCAACTACTCGATTGGAAATCGGGAGTTACTGGCCATCAAGCTGGCCCTGCAGGAGTGGGGACACCTACTGGAAGGCGCAGCTCATCCTATCCTGGTCTTCACGTACCACAAGAACTTGACCTACCTACAGACGGCTCAACGGCTGAATCCTCGTCATGCCAGGTGGCCATTGTTTTTTTGCACGGTTCCAGTTCGAACTCCACTACCGACCTGCCGACAAGAATGTGAGGGCCGATGCCTTGTCTAGGTCTTTTGAGATAGAGGACAGTGTGGAGTCCCCACACAATATTATCGATCCTTCCTGCATCTACACTCTTAACCCTCTTCCAGGTTAGAGACATTCCTCCGGGAAGAACTTTAGTATGTCTGGCTGACCGAGGAAGAATCCTTAGCTGGGGTCACAGTTCCAAGCTGGCAGGTCACGCGGGTGCCCGTAAGACCCGAGACCTAATTGCCCATCTGTTCTGGTGTCCGACGCTGCCCAAAGACGTAATGGACTTTGTCTCCTCCTGTACGGTGTGCAGCAAACAAAATTGCCCACTCCAGACCAGCCGGTCTGCTCCAACCACAGCCTGTGCCCGATGCCCTCTGGCGGCATATTGCTATGGACTTTGTCACAGATCTGCCTCTCTCTGTGGGATGCAGTGTGATCTGGGTGGTGGTGGATAGTTTTTCTAAAATGGCTCATTTTGTTCCCCTGACTGGCCTGCTTTCTGCTGCCCGACTGGCTGACCTCTTCATACAACACATCTTCCGTCTGCACGGCTTGTCCCTGCATATTATCTCTGATCGAGGGGTCCAGTTCACCTCAAAGTTCTGGAGAGTACTCTGCGGCCTACTCGGTGTAAAATTGGACTTCTCCTCAGCTTACCATCCTCAGTCCAGACAAGTCGAAAGGGCTAACCAAATTATGGAGAACTATCTGCGGCACTTTGTCTCCAGACGACATGATGACTGGGTGCAGCTGCTCCCGTGGACGGAGTTCTCTTATAATAACCATACCAGTGAGTCCACCACCTCCAGTCCGTTCTTCCTAGTCTACGGCCAACATCCTCAAATACCCCTGCCTGGCTCTCCTATGTCCCAGGTGCCTGCAGCCGACTCTACCTTCAGGGACTTTCTGCAGATATGGCAGCAGACGCGATCTTCTATTCTGCTGGCAGTGGACCGCATGAAGAGAAAGGCAGACACTAGAAGACGAGAACCTCCCCAGTTTCTTCCAGGTACTAAGGTCTGGCTGTCTTCCAGGAATATCTGGCTGAGGGTGCCGTCTTGCAAGTTTGCCCCCAAGGTTCCTTGGACCCTTCGAGATTTTGCTACAGATCAATCCTGTGTCGTACAAGCTTCGACTGCCTCCTACCCTCAAGATCCCTAACTCCTTCCATGTCTCCTTGCTGAAACCCCTGGTCCTGAACCGCTGCTCCAGGACTCCTAGCTCCGCAGTGGCTCCTGGCGGTTCATCTGGAACTATCGAAGTGAGTGAGATCCTGGCCACCGAGAAAGTGGGAGGAAGGACGTTTTATTTGGTGGATTGGAGGGGATTTGGTTCAGAGGAGAGGTCTCGGGAGCCAGAGGAGAACATCGATACCCCTGTCCTCGTGAAGAAATGTCTTTCCCGCTCTGGTCCCAAGAGGAGGGGGCGTAAGAGGGGGGATACTGTAACGTCTATGGTGGGGGCCGTTATTCAGACTTACCCTCTAACGGCCCCGGCCATGGACATCTGTCTTCGCGGCATCAGCTCCCTCCAGGGAGACGCCGGCACTCACTTCCGGGTCCTCGGACTGTTTCCCGCAGGGCGCGCGCGCCCGCCCGCGTGTGCAAGGCCTTAAAGGGCCAGTACGCGTCCATCTGTCACCCATCAATAATTAGCCCAAATGGCTGCTTGACTATAAAAAGGGGCTCTGCCCACTTGTTCCTCGCCTGACCGTTGTTTTATACCTAAGTTTGTCTTGCAAATGGTCTACCAGTGTTTTCAAGTTCCCAGTGTTACCTGTTCCTGCTGCCTGTACCCTGTATCCCGTGCTATCGAATCTACTGAGAAAGTCAAGTCGTGTCTTCCGCTGCATCCACGGTGCCACCTACTGAGAAAGTCAAGTCGTGTCTTCCGCTGCATCCATGGTGCCACTTGCTGAGAAAGTCAAGTCGTGCCTCCGCTACGGTCTATATTGCCTCAGGTACCCGTTCCGAACTATAGACATTGTTTTGTACCTTGTTGGCCAGCTGCTACGCGGTACGGCCCAGTGGGTCTACATCCTGCCTCGTGACAGTCTCCAGTTAAACTGTCACTGGAAAAGGTCTCTTCAAATTCCATTTGCACACGCTAATAGGTTAGCAAAGTGTCAGGTGGAGTCTTGAATGAGCCAGACCACATATGCTAGTGAGAATGTATACTGGCTGCGCTCTCCCCATTAACCCCTTAATGATCAGGCATTTTTTACACGTTAATGCCCAAGGATTATTTTTTGTTTTTTCGCTGTGGCTTTCCAAGAGTCGTAACTTTTTTTAATTCCGTCAACATAGCCGTATAAGGGCTTGTTTTTTGGGGAACTAGTTGTATTTTAGATGCATATAGTATATTGATTAACTACAGTGGCAGTACCCACGAGATCAAAGTGACAGATATATCCGTCGCTATGCAAGAACTAGCGGATAAGGGGTTCTAAAGGGGTTCTCCGGGCATTTTATAGTGATGGCCTATCCTTAAGACAGGTTATCAATATCAGATTGGTAGGGGTCCGAGTCTTGGTACACCCGTCAATCAGCTAACTGAAGTGGCCAAGCTCTTCAATGTTAACTAGGCACAGCGCCGTACACATCCGTTGCGGCTGTGCCTCGGATTGCAGCTCAGTCCAATTCACTTGAATGGGACAGAAACTGCAATACCAGGCACAACCGCTACTGAAATGTACAGCGCTGTGCCTATAAACTGTGAAGAGGCCGTGGCCTCTTCACAGTTTATTGGCCATAAATCTAAAAGGATAGGCCTTAAATATAAAATACCCAAAAAAGCCTTTTAGCCCTCTAGGCCAGTAAACATTGTGATAAGGATCAAGTGGCACTATGGTGGCTTTGGTAGACGCGGTATGCTTCCTGCTGTTTGTTTGAAAGGAATTACTGAGTAGGAGAAAGCTGACACTTATATCCATATCAGCCTATATGCTTATTTACATACAGACCTACAACCAAACACTTCAATATTTTTAATGAATTTTAAGTCACTGTTAGATGCATTCAGTTCACTAGTTGTTAGATACTTCCATAAGTTAAGTTTTCTCCTCAGCATTTTGATAGCACAGTGTGAATAATTGGCGGCCCCAGAGCAATTTCCCATTTTTGTCCTTTTTCCATTACTTAGACTGTCTGAGTGCAATGCATTAGCACAAGTACATAGCAGGTCTTTCAACAAGCTTGGGGCAATTCGTAACCTGTTATTCGGGCTAAGTGAAAGTGTCCTGCTAGTAACCTGACCTTTTGGTGTGATATCATGCGTCTGGTAAGAGGTAATATGTACAGTAGCTCCTTACGGTACCATGCTTACTCCACTGTGTTCAAATAGTCACACAATTTCACCTATTCTTTTATTTGTATTGTAGAGGGCGAGCAGACCGTGAAATGAAAATAAATCAATACAGTACTGTGCTTGTTTGGTGTTGTATATTCTCATTTGATAGTTATTTTCTAGGCTACAGATGTGTCCTTCCTTAAATTATCTCTAAACCCGACATATCCTGAGATGGATGGCACGAGATGTTAAACAAACATTTTAAAAAAAATTATATCTTCGACGGCAGCCATCCATCACCCATAGACTCCCATGTTAACATATAAATTTTTATTTTGTATTGAATTTTATAACTTAACGCAATTCATGAAAAGTTAATGGTGGACACACCTGTAGTTTTGGTTGCAGAAAAAATGGCTGAATGCCACTTTTTGTAAACAGCGATATTATACGATAAATTCTCATTTGATGGTTATTTTCTAGGAAAGTTTTAGTTGCAGAAATGGCTAAACTCCGTATTTGTACACCGCCAAGTGGTTTGTTGATGCAACACATGTAAGAATATTTCCAACTAAAACATATAATGCATGGATGGAATCGGCAGCTCTGGATAATTATGGTAATGCAGCCATTAATATCAAATGCGAGTCAAGTATCTCCCAGCTGTGTAGAAGTCCACTCGCCCATAGATTTATCTTGTACCTGACCAGTTCCCTTAGATTAATACATCTGTACAATGCCCTATCATGTTGACACTATTGCTCCTATTAAATGTCCCCCACAGTGAAATGCAGTCATAGAAAGCGAGAACTTGAGCCCTTCTCCCAACACTTCCTGTTGGCTATGCTGAATGTCAGGGCTCACAGAGGGGAGGGAAATGTGGCAAATAATTTTCCTGCCCTTTTTTATCTACACTTTTAGAGTTTTTTTATTGAGTTAATTTGTGTTTATCAGCACAGCATTACTAGGTAAACTATTACATGTAAAGTACCTGATTGTATGTATGTATATATATATATATATATATATATATATATAAACTGTCTCTCTCTCTCTCTCATATATATATATATATATATATATATATATATATATATATATATATAAATATATATATATATATATATATATATATATATATCTAAGATTGCAACTTACAATTATGACTATTATGACAACGACTGGGTGGATATGTCCCTTAATACAATAGTGAATATGACCTGCTTAAAGGAAACTCAATATCTAATTCTGTTTGTGCATATATGTGTGTAAATGTTTGGATGCCAGTCTGCAGGGGTTACATACAGAAGACTGATAAATATCTCAACAGGCTCTCATAGTGTAGAAAGAGGATTGGTGATCTATTGCGTCTTTATGATCTTGGCATAAGGCATTGTTTTTTCATGACTGCAGAAATTGCCAGGAGCTAAGTATGTATACCAAAGATACCGTCTACTGAAAAGTTCTGTATGTATTAATTACACAGTAGGACTAAACCAAGGGGAATAGCCATAACAACAATTATCTATATTATCCTGAAGGACACATAGTTACTAAATACTAGTTGATGCTGAATAAAATATCATATTATGGCTATATAAACCAATTAGTTCTTCAGTTTCTAAAACAACATTGAAACAGTGAAACGCAACACATGCTGTTATATTATTATACACTGAGAACTGTTTGGAGGAAGAGATTAATTGTAATCCAAGGTTCAATGTTTTGGTTTTTAAGTTAAAGTGTTCTTTGCCAAATTGTTAATTACATTGTGTCCGCAATGGTAACCTTTTGTGGGTCATTGCTGTCCTATTCCCTGCAAGAGCAGCTGTGACAGTCACGCAATCCATCAGATCATAGTACTGTTGGTTCTCTATCTGTCTTAAAAATTACAGACAGGTGAGCCCTAATCTACCCGCCACTCAGTCCCTGCCTACTTGCATGGCCCGTCCTAGGCGACGGCGTACAACTGGGCGACGGTCCCTACGCTCAATAAGTACACGACAGACAAACAGACGAGGGTACACAGAAGCTAAGGGAAATGGGGCAGTTGCCCACGGCAACACCGTGAGCAACAAGAGTAGTGAACAAGCCGAGTCAAACCAGGAGTATACGAGGTACCTAACGCAGAGCAGGAGAGTAGTCAGTAAAGCCAGGGTCAAATAGAAGCAGAGGTCAATAGTACAAGCAGGAACAGCAGAGCCAGGAAACCAGACAGAATCACAGGCAAAGGAAAAGCAGGAAATGAAGGTATAAATAGACCGAGGGCGGGAGCTAGCTCCGTCTGGCCAGGCTGTGATAGCTTCTCCCACTCCTCAGCCTACCAGCCTGAGTGGTAGCAGATCGAGTCACTCTATCAGACCTAGGAGCAGATGCAGATTGATTAATCACGGGCGTCGACACAGAAGCTGTGTCTGGTAAATCCTTTACATATACTGTATCTGGTTCACATCTCTATTGCAGATCAGGTCAAAAGTGTCGGAAAAAATTATGCAAAACCCACTTGTTTTTTTTCAATGGCATCATTTGGGTGGTACATATTATTGATTTAATAACCTTTCTTAAAAAAATGTGGGGGGATGGAAAAAAAATATTAAATCTGCTATTTTTGTTCTTTTTTTTCCCCCAGTATTCGTGTGCAGTATAAGTAAAATGATAACTTTATTTTACAGGTCATTATGGTTATGGAAATGCCAAATATATTTGACTACTTTTGCACTCAGGGGCGTAATTAGAGTTCCATGGGCCCCAGGGCAAATTTTGCATCTGGGGCCCCTCCTAACACTCCCTTTCCCCCGCTTGTTGCTCGGATAAATGGGCGTAGCAAGTCTTAAAGCGTCAGTCCAGTTATACTCTCCTGCCCGAACGAAAATTGGACTTGGAGAGACGCTCTTGCACCTTGGGTGGTAGTGTTGCTATGGAAACCGTACAACACCTTAGAATACCGTGCTGGGTCCAATTCTGGACAGCACAGCAGGAGCATCTCTCCACGTCCGATGTTAGTTCAAGCGGCAGAGTATAACTGTACTTCTGTAAGCAATGGTAAAATTGTGCTCCCTGTGGCTTCTCTACTCAGTGGTCAGTATGCTCCTCCTAGTAAACTTTGTTATTCTGTAATTGTTTTTGGTTCTGTATTTTTCGCTCCAGTACTTTGAGAAGTTGGATAGGTGTAAATATTGATGTGCTTACAGCATATTTTATTTCGTTTTCTTTATTGCACTTAAAAATGAAATTGCACTATGGTGTATCATCCCAGCCTCGATCATACATTTTTTAGCACATTTCCATTAACAGTCTCTCTTACTGTAATAAAGGAGAAAGTATATTTAATACAAATGCACTCTTTCTGGTTAGATTTTTGTTCCCTGGAGTGAGATGGTGTCTGTTCAGCAAATGGATGCAATTCATGGTATATTGATAAAAAAAAGTATGTAAAATCTGAGCAGAATGTACATTAGAATGAATCCCAGTGAAATGGAATGTGTCTGAAATATTTTGACTTTTAGAAACTAAAAAATACAAGATCTAGATATGTCTTACAAACGTGTAAGACCATGTAATATGCAATAACTGCATGACTGAATAAAGTTTTTATATATGCTGGCAATATGATCATCATGGTGGCATGTAATGGTATGGTACGTTGATCCCATTGTGATTCTACTGGTAGGGTTACTGGTGACAAACCCCCTTTTGTGCAGCTTCACAAGAACATGCTGTAAATACATAGTTAGAGCTATTTTCAGCTGGGCGAAACTCTAATACATCGCTTCATTGCAGGTGTTCCCTACTTTTCACCAAACCCTCTTCATTATGAAAATTTCAATGAAAGGAATTTCTCAGTTTTATCTGGTACCATGTGCTTAAGGTGGCAACTAGCTCCCAGCAGCCTAGCTTTGTAAGGATGTTTGACGTATGAAGAGATCAGTTAATGGAAACAAGCCTTTTATTTAGTGTCTGCAGGAATTTATTAATTCAACAGGATACTAGCCATTTTCTAATGGCAAAGCCCAGGGCTGGCGTCAGCAACCGGCAAGGTGTGTGAAGCAGCCTCACTCTGATAGGACAGTGTCAGAAGCTGTGAGGTAGCTCCACCTCAGGAGAATCTATGGTGTTAACACCCACTTGGCTAGTAAGCGATTCATTACCATATTTAGTGCCAGAACAACCAGGAGCCATATCTCGGGAACAGGGGGGCATAGAAATAAAATGTAAACATCGCTGGAGTCCCGGAGTCACTTTCTATGAACTAGTGATAGGTCCGCTTTAATGTACGGATGTAGCCATCTTTATCTAGACCCTGATAGCTTGCTGCAAGGTGATATCCCACAAAAAAAACCATTGAAAAAGTCAAGTTAAAGTTGGTATTTAATGCGTTAAAAGTCAGGATAGATGGCTACATCTGTAAGCCATACCATGACGTACAGTTACATCACGGAGGTGTCACAAAAGCGTAAAAAAAAAAAACAGACATATTTGGTATGGGTGATAAGAGCCCGTACAATACAATGCACAAATCATTTATGGTGATCGCAAAATGTCGTAAACAAAAATGGCATAATTGCTTTTTTCTGCTTCCAACCCAAAAAAAAGTAAATATAAATTAAACTCTTACTCATGTGTATGAAAAAATGGTGGCAAAAAAACAGGACCTTATATAGTCGTGTTGACATGAAGATAAAACAAGTTATAACTATGAATGGGGCGAGGTGAAAAACAAGAAAAAGCTTCTTGCGATTTGAAAAAGTAGAGCAAGCACATTTTCAGCAGTAAAATATTTAAACTACAGTCGTTGCCGCATATCCTTCATAGTGTATGTTCACATGTGGGGTTTTATGCCGTTCTTTGGTAAAAATTACAGGAAAATATATTTGTCATTTTTAAAAAATAAGAAAACACTTGCAAAAAAAGAAAAAAAAAAACGCAAAAACTGTGACGAGAAGGTCACTGGTGCCATTATAAGTGTATAGTACAGTATACTGGGTAGATGAAAGAAGTTGAGGCATAAGTGGCCCACTGTGACTCTATCGCTCAAGGGCCTACATAAACCTGGAGCCAACCCTGGTTAGACTCCATGTAATAAGATTAATGAGACTGACAGCATAAACATAAATATACTACACAATGCCTTTTTTCTTTTTTTCTGCCCCAAATTTTGTGAAAGGCCTTGTTTACACTGTGCAGATTTAATGCAAATTTTGCATGCACTTGAGTGGAATCCAGTAGAGGGGACACATTATATATTTCTTGTTTAGGGTACGTTCCTTGTTTTGGCTTAAAAAAATACTTGCAAAATATGCATCAAATCTGCACTTGGTGAACAAGGCCTAAGTATACACTACCGTTCAAAAGTGTGGGGTCACCCAGACAATTTTGTGTTTTCCATGAAAACTCACACTTATATTTTTCAAATGAGTTGCAAAATGACTAGAAAATATAGTCAAGACATTGACAAGGTTAGAAATAATGATTTTTATTTGAAATAATAATTTTCTCCTTCAAACTTTGCTTTCGTCAAAGAATGCTCCATTTGCAGCAATTACAGCATTGCAGACCTTTGGCATTCTAGCTGTTAATTTGCTGAGGTAATCGGGAGAAATTTCACCCCATGCTTCCAGAAGCCCCTCCCACAAGTTGGATTGGCTTGATGGGCACTTCTTGCGTACCATACGGTCAAGCTGCTCCCACAACGGCTCTATGGGGTTGAGATCTGGTGACTGTGCTGGCCACTCCATTACAGATAGAATACCAGCTGCCTGCTTCTTCCCTAATTAGTTCTTGCATAATTTGGAGGTTTGCTTTGGGTCATTGTCCTGTTGTAGGATGAAATTGGCTCCAATCAAGCGCTGTCCACAGTGTTTGGCATGGCGTTGCAAAATGGAGTGATAGCCTTCCTTATTCAAAATCCCTTTTACCTTGTACAAATCTCCCACTTTACCAGCACCAAAGCAACCCCAGACTATCACATTACCTCCACCATGCTTGACAGATGTTGTCAGGCACTCTTCCAGCATCTTTTCAGTTGTTCTGTGTCTCACAAATGTTCTTCTGTGTGATCCAAGCACCTCAAACTTCGATTAGTCTGTCCATAACACTTTTTTCCAATCTTCCTCTGTCCAATGTCTGTGTGCTTTTGCCCATATTAATCTTTTCCTTTTATTAGCCAGTCTCAGATATGGCTTTTTCTTTGCCACTCTGCCCTGAAGGCCAGCATCCCGGAGTCGCCTCTTCACTGTAGATGTTGACACTGGCGTTTTGCGGGTACTATTTAATGAAGCTGCAAGTTGAGGACCTGTGAGGCGTCTATTTCTCAAACTAGAGACTCTAATGTACTTGTCTTGTTGCTCAGTTGTGCAGCGGGGCCTCCCATTTCTCTTTCTACTCTGGTTAGAGCCTGTTTGTGCTGTCCTCTGAAGGGAGTAGTACACACCATTGTAAGAAATCTTCAGTTTCTTGGCAATTTCTCGCATGGAATAGCCTTCATTTCTAAGAACAAGAATAGACTGTCGAGTTTCACATGAAAGCTCTCTTTTTCTAGCCATTTGGAGAGTTTAATCGAACCCACAAATGTAATGCTCCATATTCTCAACTAGCTCAAAGGAAGGTCAGTTTTATAGCTCCTCTAAACAGCAAAACTGTTTACAGCGGTGCTAACATAATTGCACAAGGGTTTTCAAGTGTTTTCTAATCATCCATTAGCCTTCTAACACAGTTAGCAAACACAATGTATCATTAGAACACTGGAGTGATGGTTGCTGGAAATGGGCCTCTATACACCTATGTAGATATTGCATTAAAAACCAGACGTTTGCAGCTAGAATAGTCATTTAGCACATTAACAATGTATAGAGTATATTTCTGATTAATGTAATGTTCTCTTCATTGAAAAAAACTGTGCTTTTCTTTCAAAAATAAGGAAATTTCTAAGTGACCCTAAACTTTTGAACGGTAGTGTATATTAAATTGTTATATCATGAATGGAAACTAGTGGGTACTGGGTTATAAAATATGTTGTATTATTGGAGGGCAATAAAAAAAATTAAATGGTAACAGAGAGTATAATTCTACTACTTTGTTATGATGATCCTGTTTTTTATTCCATTTTTATTTAGATGTATCTTGTGGTTTTGTACTGAAAGTATTGTCCGTTTTGATTTGATCTAAAAAAAAAAGTGTAGAGAGGTTTTCGGAGACTTAGGGCTTGTCCACACACAACGGAATTGCTGCAGAAAATTTCTGCAGCAATTCCGTGGAAAGTCACAGGCTTTCCGCTGCGGCAAAAACGCACATTTCCTGCGTTTTTTGTGGTAGAAAATGATGCGTAAATTGCTTTGTTTTTTTCCAATGAAAGGAGATGGAGACATCTCTGAAAAACGCAGCAATTCTGTCCACTTTCCACAGCAGGAATGGACCTGCTGCAATCCGAAAGTTATGCACTGCAGGTCAATTTCAGCTCGGAAATTTTACGCAGCATGTGGATGAGATTTGTTAAATCTCATCCACTATGCTGCTACTGTATTCTGGAGTGTGTGGATGAGCCCCAAAAGGGGTTTTCCAGTTTTTAAAAATTGTGCACAGATTGAGCTGTAGATGATATGTCTCCATAAGCCAGTCTCACATGCAGTCACATGTTCATGCTCTCGGTGTATATCTGCTGCTTGTATGATGTTTCATTGTCTGAACTTATGGTTATCTCCCCTCTCCCCCTTCCCTGTAGTATGGGACAAAACACTTCACATGCGTCTTACCTCCCCTGCTCTCTCTCTCTCCTCACTCCCTGTCTCTGGAGGGGTTCATATTCCACTTGTTGGGCAGAAGACAGTACAGAGTCTAGCAGCGGAGCTTTTTTGGCTGATTTAGAGAGGTACCAATTGACTTGAGAGGTACAAAACAGTCAAATTAGGTACTGTACCTCCTAAATCAGCACACTTGCCGGATTTGTATGTGCCTAGTTATCTCAACTAAATTTGTATAATCCAGGAGATCCCATTTAATTTTTGCAATGCACTTTGCATAATTTATTTTAAGTTGTTTTCAACCAGGGCATCATTCATTCTTAACGTTGCTATTACAAGAACTATAAGTATTTCAGGCACTTTACGTTTTTTTTCTGTTTAATCTTAATTTCTTTTGTTTTGTTATTTGAGATGTTTTTAGTATCTCTTTTTTGCATAGGTCTCAGTATTATTTTTGTATTTGTATGATGTGCACCCCATTAATACTGCATGACTTGCCACAGAGTGTACTAAGATCCTGCACTGAAGGTAGCGGTGATTATGCTATGTGTTGCTCTAGGTCACCATGACCTTTGTACCTGCAGCATTGAACAAAATGTCTATGACTTTGGGACATAAAAGATGCTAGGCTACATCACCAAGGTAAAATAAATGGCATATGGGGCTATAATTTCCCACCAGATTTAATGAGGAGGTCTCAGATAAAACCCTGTTGGTTTATATGTGACCTAAGTTCTGATCTTTTTTTATTTAGATTTTCTGCAGGAACCCCATGTTGTTAGACCAGCTGTTGGGGAACTTGATTTTGTGAATTGCTCTGTTGTTTGCAAGATGTTTGAAAGACAGCCAAACGAAGTCATTCGTACAGTGGAGTAGTTAAGGGCATATTTCTGGCATATTGCTGCCATACAAGTATATTGATGGCATTGCTCTGTCAATGCAGAATTGTCTGCTCAAATTAAGTCTTATAGCAGTTTGCTATTTTATACAAATATTGAGTATGCAAAGTTAAGGAGTAAATGAAAGGGGTTGTCCCAATTTGACTACCCCTGTTCTCATGCCTTATTAGTCCCCCTCCTCTATAAGCCAGAAAGAGTGGCATACACTCTTACATTTGAAATGGTAACAGTACAGTTACATGGAAAATGTGTTGCTGCTACGCTGATCGCTGGGGTTAGAGCTGTATTGAGGATGTCCTAATGTGGATACTGTATGCCTGAGATCTTGTACGTTACAGTCCCATTCCAGTGAATTGGAGATTCACAGATCTGAGTCAGAAGACAAAGGGGCTCAGTGGAGTGCTCCGATCCCTTTATACTGTGACATGTCAGAAGAAGGTGAACCTTTTCTTTAAATTTCTGTACATAACTTATTTTCTAAATTCTGCTTCTTTCCCTTGACCAAAAAAAAAAAAGTGCAGAACATTTATTTGAGTTTGCCAATAGTTTTCATAGGAAAAAAATAATACAATTTGTATGTGACTTGTGTCAAATCCACAAAAATATTGTACTGCTGTAATGACGGGGTAAGGAGACAGACAGGTGAGCCCTAATCTACCCGCCACTCAGTCCCTGCCTACTTGCACGACCCGTCCTAGGCGACGGCGTACAACTGGGCGACGGTCCCTACGCTCAATACGTGCACGAGAGACAAACAGACAAGGGTACACAGAAGCTAAGGGAAATGGGGCAGTTGCCCACGGCAACACCGTGAGCAACAAGAGTAGTGAACAAGCCGAGTCAAACCAGGAGTGTACGAGGTACCAAACGCAGAGCAGGCGCATAGTCAGTTAAGCCAGGGTCAAAATGAAGCTGAGGTCAATAGTAATAGCTGGAACAGCAGAGCCAAAAAACAAGAGAGAATCACAGGCAAAGACAAGAAGCAAATGAAGGTATACATAGACCGAGGGCGGGAGCTAGAACCGTCTGGCCAGGCTGCGATAGGCTCTCCCACTCCTCAGCCTACCAGCCTGAGTGGTAGCAGATCGAGTCACTCTATCAGACCTAGACTCAGATGCAGACTGATTAACCACGGGCGTCGACACAAGCTGTGTCTGGCAGATCCTTTACAACTGCTTCAAGAGACCCCCTCATACATTGTATGCTTGGTGGGACCTGGAGTAGTGTGACTGACCGTTTAGTGCAGATAAAATTGGCAGCACATTTGCAACAAATTAGATCACATCCCCAAACTGAAAATTGGTAGTCATGAGGAGAACATGCAGACGTGTGACCTAACAGCTTAGCTATAACATTACAATTTAAATATTCGGGATTTGTAGTCTTTTTGTGTAGAAGTTTTGAATGTAGAGCAAGTGTTAGGGTATGTTCACACGGCCTATTTTCAGACGTAATTCTGGCGTTTTACGCCTCAAATTACACCTGAAAAGACGGATCCATTACGCCTGCAAACATCTGCCCATTGCTTGCAATGGGTTTTACGATGTTCTGTTCAGATGTAAAAAAAAAAAGCCTGCATCAAAGAAGTGCATGCCATTTCTTGGGATGTTTTTGGAGCCGTTTTTCATTGACTTCATTGAAAAACAGCTCCAATAACGTCCGTAAAAGACGCCGCGAAAAACGCGAGTACCTCGCCTGAAAACAGCTCCGTAATTTCACACGTATTTTGCTACTGCGTGTGAACATACCCTTAGGGTGCCGTCACACGAGGGGCACCTGCTTTGTATTTTCACAGCGTAAACATACGCTGTGGAAAACTTTACAATGTAAGCCTATGGGTAAAGTATTCCGCAACGCAAGAACTAGAGAAATCTGATTTGCGGAATATTTTTCCCCGAAGGCATACATTGTAGCTGCGGAAATACAAAGCAACTACACCACGGGTGACTGCACCCTTTTTTTTTTTTTATAGCACTCTTCACTCACCCGTATTGGTACCCGAATTTATATTACAAATAAATATTTGTATCTCTAGCATGGGAGAAAATCACAGCACAGATGAAAATAACAAAGGTATTATAAAGCTAAATTCTGATAAATTCCGCCATAAATACAGAGCTCCCACACAAAATAATCTATATTTTATCCCAGTATTTAGATCAGTGTTTAACCCCTTCCCGACAATTGCCGTATGGGTACGCCATGGAAAGCTATTACTTCCCGCAAATTGCCATATCCATACGCCAAATGTTTGGCACCGGCTCAGAAGCTGAGCTGGTGCCATCATCGCCGGATCTCAGCTGTATCTTACAGATGACATCCGGCTGTAATGGCGGGGACCGAAATTTGCTTCGATCCCCGCCATTAACCCACTGCACTTGTGCACTTGGTGTTTGCAGCTCATCGGAAACCCCAGCAATGAAATTGCCGGGGTTCCAGTGGCTGCAATGGCAACCTAGCATGGAAGCCGGTCAAGGTCCGCCTGGCGGCGGAGCCTGATCGGCTTCCGTAACCGCGGGCAAGATGGCGCCGGCTCAGGAGCTGATCCGGCGTGGAAGTCAGCTGTATGTTACAGCGGATATCCACCTGTAATGGCAGGAACCGGAGCTAGCTCCGATCCCTGCCATTAACCCCTTGGATGCAGCAATCGAAAGCGATTGCTGCATGGTAGCGATTACTAGCAGATCGCCAGCCCTGACAGGCAATCAGGACTGGCGACTGCTGCTATGGCAACAGGAGACACAATGGCCTCCTGCTCTGCCATTACGGAAGCCGATTAGGCCCTGCCGGGAGGCGAAGCCTAATCGGCTTGCTGTCAGTGAATAACTGACAGATCTAATACATTGCACTACATAGGTAGTGCAATGTATTAGAAAAAAAACATCAGACAGTTGGAACTTCAAGTCCCCTAGTGGGACTTGAAAAAAAGTGTAAAAGAAAGTATAAAAAAGTGAAAATAAAATAAAAGTTTTAAAACAATAAAAGTTTCAAGTAATAAAATAAAACACAATCGCCCTTTTTCTGTTATCAAGTCCTTTATTATTGAAAAATAATAAACCATACGTATTTGATATCGCGGCGACTGTAATGACCTGAGGTATCAAAATATTATATAATTTATTGCACGAGGTGAACAGCGTAAAAAAAAACCGTAAAAACGATACCAGAGTTTCTGTTTTTTGGTCACTTTGCCCTACAAATATTGGAATAAAAAGTGATCAAAAAGTCGCACGTATCCAAAAATGGTACCTATAAAAACTATAGCTTGTCTCGCAAGCCCTCATATAGCTCCGTCGACAAAAAAATGTAAAAGTTATGGTTCTCACAACTTGGCGACAGAAAAAATACATTCTTTTTACAAAAGTAATTTTATTGTTCACAAAGTTGTAAAACATAAAAAAGTGCTATAAATTAGGTATCGCTGGAATCGTACTGACCCGCAGAATAAAGTTAACATGTAATTTATAACGCATGGTGAATGCTGTATAAAAAAAACTAAAAAAGCTATGCCAGAATTGCGTTTTTTTGTTTACCTGGCCTCCCAAAAAATAGGATAAAAGGTGATCAAAAAGTCGCATGTACCCCAAAATGGTACTAATAACCGCTACAGCTCGTCCCGCAAAAAAAACAGCCCTCATACCACTATGTCTATGAAAAAATAAAATTAGTTATGGCTCCAATAAGTCAGGAAATAAAAAAATATACAGTTGTGCCCGAGGGGAACATTTCGTCTGTTTCAAGAGGCGATTTATCAAGGACCTAAAATTAGGGAAACAGGAAGGGAAGGGCCCAAACATAACTGCTGGAAGCAAGGGTGCACGTATTATACCAGGACAACACTTTCCCAGCAAAATTCCCCAAACTGCAAAGGTGCGCAGTGTGGACCAAAACGGGCATAAGAAAGGACGCCATGTATCAGTGCGACACCGGCCTGTGCAGAAAGGATTGCATCACAGCGTAACACACATCTATGGATTATTTTATTTGTTTTTTTACTCCATTATTATACCACCTGACTATGCCCCTGATATACTCTGCCCAGCTCACATATGCCCCACATTATAAACGGAAACACCAGTAAGACTCCAAACAAAACTATTATCAAGCAAATTCCACGCTCTAAAAGCCAAATGGCGCTCCCACCCATCTGAGCCCTACAGTGTGCCCAAACAGCAGTTTCCTTCCACATATATGGCATCGTCATACCCGGGAGAACCCTTTTAACAATTTTTGGGGTGTGTGTCTCCAGTGGCATAAGCTGGGCATGACATATTTGCCACTGAAATGGCATATCTAGGGAAAAATATAATTTTTTCATTTGCACCATCCGCAGCGCATTCATTTATGGAAAAGACCTGTGGGGTGAAAATGCTCACTACACACCTTAATAAATGCCTTGAGGGGTGCAGTTTCCAAATCGGGTCACTTCTCAGGGGTTTCTTTTTATTATTTCATATCTGCAATTGTGAACCAATACTTTATAAATCGCCAAATTAATCCTCAATTTCGCATGGTACGCTTTCACTCCTGAGCCTGGTCGAATGTCCAGGCAAAAGATTAGGGCCACAGTAGGGTGTTTCTAAAACCGGAAAGCACCGCATAACAATTAGAGAGCTGTCTTGTTATGGTGGCACAAGCTGGGCACCACATATTGGCTTATCTATGGCAACATCGAGTGCACACTAGTTTCTACAAAACACCTGCAGGGTTAACATGCTTACTACACCACTAGGTAAATGCATTGAGGGGTGTAGTTTCCAAAATGGGGTCACTTCTAGGGGGTTTCCACTGTTTTGGTCCCACAGGCGCCCTGAAACCAATCCAGCAAAATCTGCACTCCAAATGGCACTCCTTCGCTTCTGAGCCCTGCCGTTTATGACCACATATGGAGCATTGCCGTACTCGGGAGAAATTGCTTTACAAATGTTGGGTTCTTTTTTTCCTTTATTTGTTGAGAAAACAAAAAATTTTCCGCTAAAGCTACGTCTTATTGAAGAAAAAGGATTGTTTTTATTTTCACTGCCCAATTCTAATAAATTCTATTAAACATCTATGGGGTCAAAATGCTTACTACACCCCTAGATGAATTCCTCAAGGGTTGTAGTTTCCTAAATGGTGTCACTTTTTGGGCGTTTTCATTGTTTTGTCCCCTCAGGGGCTTTGCAAGTGCGACATTGCCTCCGCAAACCATTCCTGCTAAATGTGATCTCCAAAAGCCAAATAGCGCTCTTTCCATTCTAAGCCCTGCCGTGTGCCCAAACAGCCGTTTATTACCACATGTGGGGTACTGTTTTACTCGGGAGAGATTGCTTTACAAATTTTGTATTGCTTTTTCTCCTTCAGTCCTTGTGGAAATGAGAAAAAATTAGCTAAACCTACATTTTCTTTGAAAAAATGTAGATTTTAATTTTCATGGCCTACTTCCAATAATTTCTGTAAAAAACCTGTGCGGTCAAAATGCTCACTATAACCCTAGATAATTTCCTTGAGGTGTGTAGTTTCCCAAATGGGATCACTTTTGGGGGATTTCCACTGTTTTGGCACCGCAAGAGCACTTCAAACCTGACATGGTGCCTAAAATATATTCGAATAAAAATAAGGCCCCAAAATCCACTAGGTGCTCCTTTGCTTCTGAGGCCGGTGCTTCATTCCAGTAGCATGCTACGGCAACATGTGGGATATTTCCTTAAACTGCAGAACCTGGGCAATAAATTTGAGTTGCATTTCTCTGGTAAAACTTTCTGTATTATAAAGAAAATTGGATTAAAAATTAATTTCAGCAAAAAAATATTAAATTTGTACATTTCAGCCATACTTTGCTTTAATTCCTGTGAAAAGTTTAAAGGGTTGAGAAATGTTCTAAATGCTGTTTTGAATACTTTGAGGGGTGAAGTTTTTAAAGTGGGGTGACTTTTTTGGGGTTTCTAATATATAAGGCCCTCAAAGCCACTTCACAACTGAACTTGCCCCTGTAAAAATAGCCTTTTGAAATTTTCTTTAAAATGTGAGAAATTGCTGCTAAAGTTCAAAGCCTTGTAACGTCCTAGAAAAATAAAAGGATGTTTAAAAAACGATGCCAATCTAAAGTAGACATATGGGGGATGTTAGTTAGCAACAATTTTGTGTGTTATAACTGCCTGTCTTACAGTAACATAAAGTCCAATGTGTCACGAGAAAACAGTCTCAGAATCGCTTGGATAGGTAAAAGCATTCCGAAGTTATTACCACATAAAGTGAAACATGTCAGATTTGAAAAATGAGGCTCTGTCAGGAAGGTCAAAAGTGGCTAAAGAGGGAAGGGGTTAAATACATAAGTGTGACTGAGGTCTGACTCCGATCTGATCTCCCATAATCCACTGCTCTTTGGTAACAGGAAATCATTAAAATACTGAATTTAGCTTTAGGCATGAATGGCAAGTCCCTAATAAACTGTATTTAACAGAATCACCCCTTTTACAAGCAGGAGAAACCTATGCATACAACAAAGCAATAACTGTAAAATAAAGCAGCATACTGAACTTAAAGAGGCTCTGTCACCAGATTTTGCAACCCCTATCTGCTATTGCAGCAGATCGGCGCTGCAATGTAGATTACAGTAACGTTTTTATTTTTAAAAAACGAGCATTTTTGGCCAAGTTATGGCCATTTTTGTATTTATGCAAATGAGGCTTGCAAAAGTACAACTGGGCGTGTTGAGAAGTAAAAGTACAACTGGGCGTGTATTATATGCGTACATCGGGGCGTTTTTACTTCTTTTACTAGCTGGACGTTCTGACGAGAAGTATCATCCACTTCTCTTCAGAACGCCCAGCTTCTGGCAGATCACGCTGTGACGTCACTTCCCCAGGTCCTGCATCGTGTCAGACGAGCGAGGACACATCGGCACCAGAGGCTACATTTGATTCTGCAGCAGCATCGGCGTTTGCAGGTAAATCGATGTAGCTACTTACCTGCAAACGCTGATGCTGCTGCAGAATCAACTGTAGCCTCTGGTGCCGATGTGGCCGACACGATGCAGGACCTGTGAGTGACGACACAGGTCTGCACTGCCAGAAGCTGGGCGTTCTGAAGAGAAGTGGATGATACTTCTCATCAGAACGCCCAGCTAGTAAAAGAAGTAAAAACGCCCCGATGTACACACATAATACACGCCCAGTTGTACTTTTACTTTTCAACACGCCCAGTTGTACTTTTGCAAGCCTCATTTGCATAAATACAAAAATGGCCATAACTTGGCCAAAAATGCTCGTTTTTTAAAAATAAAAACGTTACTGTAATCTACATTGCAGCGCCTATCTGCTGCAATAGCAGATAGGGGTTGCAAAATCTGGTGACAGAGCCTCTTTAAGGCCTCTTTCAGACGAGCGTATTTTACATCCATATTCCATCCCTTTTTTGCGGACCGTATTACAGAGCTAATAATATTTAAAGAGGACTTGTCACCTGCCCAAAAAACTGCAGTTGACATCTCCGTTAGATTGCAGGCGCCTCACAGATTCTGGTGCTTTTTTTTTTTTTCTTCTAGCCCCCACCATCCCGTTAGTTCTGTTGTTTGATATGCCAATGAGGCCTTTGACTGTCAAGTGGGCGGTTACTTCTTATAATGTGACAGTGTTACCCGCCCACTTGACGGTCACAGGCCTTATTTGAATATCGGGGCACCAAAACTAAAGGCACTGATATCTCAGCAACGGTGGGGGCTGGAAGAACAGAAAAAAAAAGCGGCAGAATCTGTAAGGTGCCTGCAATCTAAGTCCGATGTCAGCTGCAGTTTTCTGGACAGGTGACAGGTTCTCTTTAATGAGGCGATTCACAAGGGCATATAAAATATTTGTGTATTTTAAAAACGCAGCATGCACTACTTTCATTCGTATTGCGGATGGAAAACGCCCATTGAAGTCTATGGAGAGTGATTAAAATACGGTTACATCCATACATGGTCCATATATCATCCGTATTGCATCCATTTTTAAAAGGGTCTGTCTTATTTCATTCAATTTTCTTCCTAGACGACAGCCCATCAGTAAGGCCCCATGCACACGACCGTGCCCATAATCACGGCCACGGACAGTGGTCCGTATTTGCGGGCTGCGCTCCCATTATAAATTATGGGAGCACGGTGCGTAAAATAAAAAAAATAGGAAATGTCCTATTTCTTACGAAATATTTCAACGGCACAAACACCTTCCCGTAAATATACGAGAAGGTATCCGTCGGCTATAGAAATTAATGGGTCCGTAATTGCGGACGAATTATACGGTCGTGTGCATGGGGTCAAATAGGCATCTGTAATACTGATGCAATACTGATTAAATACTGAAGACATACTGATACAATATCAACCGTAATACGTCTGTATTATGGATCCGTATTATGGATATCTATTACGGACGTTTACAAATATGCTCGTCTGGAAGAGGCCTAAGACTGTTAGGCTGTGTTCACACAAAGTTTTTTGCAGGAGGAAAATTCTGCCTCAAAATTCCGTTTGGGATTTTGAGGCAGATTTTGTCCTTCCTGCACGTCGTTTGCCGCGATTTTCGACGCATTTTTCGCTTGCGCCCATTGAGTGCTGCAGACAAAAAACTCCACGAAATATGCTTTCTGTGCCTCCCATTGATGTCAATTGGAGGTCAGAGGCGTAAACGCGCGAAGATAGGGCATGCCCCTTCTTTCTCCCACGAGGCGGTTTACCGCTCGCGGGGAAAAACCGCCGCCGCCTCCCATTGAAATCAGGGCCTTAGCAGTCTGAGTAATTTGTTATGTGCATTATTTATTGTACCCAATGAAAATTATTTAGAGTAAATAAAAAGACTTATAGCATTGCATAGTGCAAATAAATGTAACACCTAACTGTACTGCAGTAACTGTAGACACATAGTTTAATTCATATTATATATACATATAATGAAGATATATACACTGAATGTAAGTGTATTTTGTAACTTCTATGGCCGCGGACCGTCGTCCTGACTTACCCTCTGACGGCCGCGGCCATGGACAAGTGAGTTCTCGGCGGCATCTCCCTCCTGAGAGACACTCACTTCCTGGTCCGGACACTGTCTCCCGCAGGGAACACGCACTCGAGAGTGCACGGCCTTAAAGGGCCAGTGCGCGCACAGTTGCAGAATATCTGCAATTAGCCCAGAATGCTGCTGGACTATAAAAAGGGCTCTACCCTCTTGATCATTGCCTGAGCGTTGTTGTGCTACCTAAAGTTTGTCATTGCAAATGGTCTCCTAGTGTTTTCCAGTTCCCAGTATTACCTGTTCCTGCTGCCTGTACCCTGTAGCCCGTGCTACCGTGCCCCTGTGCATTCAAGATTGGAAGTTGTGTTGTGTCCTCCGCTGCATCTATTGTGTCGCACCCCGCTGGGTGTTCGTCTACTGTTGGAGACTCATCTTAGCCTGAATCCACCGCTACTGTCTACATTGCCTCAGGTACCCTTTCTGGACTATAGACATTGCATTGTACCTGTTTGGCCAGCTGCTATCCCGGTACGTGGTACGGTCCAGTGGGTCCACACCCCGCCCCGTGACATATTTATTTTCTTGAAGACCGTTATTTTTGGGTTCCTAGTACCCACTTAGGCCACTGAAAAATTGCACTGTAAAGAATAAAAAATAAATGCCAGCATATTGCTTGGATATACCATCATTTTCTTATCTGTGTGGTTTTGCCTGCAGGGACCTGTTACAATCATGAGAACCCTTAGCCTTATCATTGCACGGCGCTATTCCTGTCCAAGTGCTGTGCACAATTGAATGAATGGCCATTCAAGGAAAAATTTTAGGAGATGTGATTCTCCACAGAGCACCTCAGCCCTTTTAGGGTATGTTCACACCCTTAGCAAAAAACTTCTGAAAATACGGAGCTGTTTTCAAGGGAAAACAGCTCTTGATTTTCAGCCATTTTTTATTCAAACTCGCGTTTTTCACAGCGTTTTTTGCGGCCGTTTTTGGAGCTGTTTTTCTATAGTCGATGAAAAACGGCTCCAAAAATGGCTCAAGAAGTGACATGCACTTCTTTTCTGTGGCCGTTTTTTTACTCGCCCGTTTTTCAAAACGGCCGTGTAAAAAAAAACCCCCGTCGGAACAGAATTACGTTTTTCCCATTAAAATCAATGGCCAGATGTTTGAAGGCGTTCTGCTTCCGTTTTTTTCGGCCGCTTATGGCGCGCAAAACGGCCGAAAATAAGCCGTGTGAACATACCCTCATTCTACCAGTGAATGGGGTGGAATCATTGGGGTTCCTAGCAATATTCTGTCACTTGCTACGGCTGGAAAATTTTACATTCTGTTTTATCTTTTGCTAAATCTACCGCTAAGGAAAAGTGAAAAAGAAAAAATACATAATGCTACAAAAAAAAGCAGCTCTGTATGTTATAAAAAAAAAGGGAAAAATACAGTTAAAAATAATTTTAGTAGCTAAGCAAATATAGTAGAAATATTAGGGCCGTTAACCCACAACATACGCAGATTCTTTAAAAATTATCTGGTAAAATGGGATTAAAACACTTGTTGTTAAAACCCTTAAAGAGACTCTGTCACGAGATTTTGCAACCCCTATCTGCTATTGCAGCAGATAGGCGCTGCAATGTAGATTACAGTAACGTTTTTATTTTTTAAAAACGAGCATTTTTGGCCAAGTTATGACCATTTTTGTATTTATGCAAATGAGGCTTGCAAAAGTCCAAGTGGGCGTGTATTATGTGCGTACATCGGGGCGTTTTTAATACTTTTACTAGCTGGCCGTTCTGATGAGAAGTATCATCCACTTCTCTTCACAACGCCCAGCTTCTGGCAGTGCAGACACAGCCGTGTTCTCGAGAGATCACGCTGTGTCGTCACTCACAGGTCCTGCATCGTGTCGGACGAGCGAGGACACATCGGCACCAGAGGCTACAGTTGATTCTGCAGCAGCATCAGCGTTTGCAGGTAAGTCGATGTAGCTACTTACCTGCAAACGCTGATGCTGCTGCAGAATCAACTGTAGCCTCTGGTGCCGATGTGGCCGACACGATGCAGGACCTGGGGCAGGAAGTGAGTGACGTCACAGCGTGATCTCTCGAGAACACGGCTGTGTCTGCACTGCCAGAAGCTGGGCATTCTGACGAGAAGTGGATGATACTTCTCGTCAGAACGCCCAGCTAGTAAAAGTAGTAAAAAATAAAAACGTTACTGTAATCTACATTGCAGCGCCTATCTGCTGCAGATAGGGGCTGCAAAATCTGGTGACAGAGCCTCTTTAAGGACGCAGCCTAGTTTTGGCCTTAAGGCTCAGAGCCCATTTTTCAAATCTGACATATTTCACTTTATGTGGTAATAACGTCGGAATGCTTAAACCTATCCAAGCGATTCTGAGATTGTTTTCTCGTGAGACATTGGGCTTTATGTTAGTGGTAAAATTTGGTCGATATATTCAGTGTTTATTTGTGAAAAATTGCAAAATTTAGAGAAAAATTTAAAAAAATAGCATTTTTCCGAATTTAAATGCATGTGCTTGTAAAACAAATGGTTATACCAGCCAAAATAGTTACTAGTTCACATTTCCCATATGTCTACTTTAGATCTGCATAGTTTTTAGAACATTGTTTTATTTTTATTGGACGTTACAAGGCTTAGAACATGAACAGCAATTTCTCATATTTTTAAGAAAATTTCAAAAGCCTCTTTTTTAAGGTACCTGTTCAGTTCTGAAGAGGCTTTGAGGGGCCTATGTATTAGAAACCCCCATAAAACACCCCATTTTAAAAACTAGACCCCTCAAAGTATTCAAAATAGCATTTAGAACGTTTTTTAACCCTTCAGGCATTTCACAGGAATTAAAGCAAAGTGGAGCTGAAATTTGCAAATTTCATTTTTCTTGCTGAATTTCAATTTTATTCTATTTTTTTTCTGTAACAAAGAAGGTTTTACCAGAGAAACACTACTAAATATGTATTGTCCAGATTCTGCAGTTTTTAGAAATGTCCCACATGTGGCTCTAGTGCGCTCGTGGACTAAAACACAAGCCCCAGAAGCAAAGAAGCACCTAGTGCATTTTGGTGCTTCTTTTTTATTAGCATATATTTTAGGCAGCATGCCAGGTTTGGAGAGGTGTTGAGGTGCCAAAACAGTAGGAATCCCACAAAACTGACGCCATTTTGGAAACTGCACCCCTCAAGGAATTAATTTATGGTTATTGTTACCATTTTGACCCCGTAGTTTTTTCACAGCGCGTATTTGAATTGGGCTGTGAAATTAAAAGAATGACAATTTTTCCAATAAGATGTCATTTTTGATCAGAATTTCTTATTTTCACAGGGAACAAAATGCCCCATTTTGTTGCCCAATTTTTCCTGAGTGCGGCAATACCACATTTGTGGTGATAAACTGCCGTTTGGGCCCATGGGAGGCCTCAGAAGGAAAGGAGCGCTTTGTGTTCTTAGGAGTCCAGATTTTGCTGGATTGGTTTTCGGGTGCCATGTCGCATTTGCAGAGCCTCAGAGGTATCAAAGCAATGGAACCCCACCAAAAGTGACCCCCATTTTGGAAATAAAACCCCTCAAGGAATTTATTTATGGGTGTTGTGACCATTTAGACCCCACAGTTTTTTCATAGAACTTATTTGAATTGGGCTGTGAATTAAAAAGAAAAAACTTTTTTCCAATAATATGTAGTTTTGTCTCAAAATGTCTTATTTTCACAACGAATAAAATACCCCATTTTGTTGCCAAATTTGTCCTGAGTGCGGCAATACCCTATTTGTGGCGATAAACTGCCGTTTGGGCCCATGGGAGGTATTAGAAGGAAAGGAGCGCTATGTGTTCTTTGGAGCCCAGATTTTGCTGGATTGGTTTTCGGGTGCCATGTCGCATTTGCAGAGCCCCAAAGGTATCAAAGCAATGGAAACCCACCAGAAGTGACCCCATTTTGGAAACTACACCCCTCAAGGAATTCATGTATGGGTGTTGTGACCATTTAGACTCCACAGTTTTTTCACAGAATTTATTTGTATTGGGCTGTGAATTCAAAAAAAATTAATTTTTTCCAATAAGAGGTAGTTTTGGCTCAAAATTTCTTATTTTCATAAGGAATAAAATACCGCATTTTGTTGCCCAATTTGTCCTGAGTGTGGCAATACCCTATTTGTGGTGATAAACTGCCGTTTGGGCCCATGGGAGGGCTCAGAAGGAAAGGACCACCATGTGGCCTACTGGAGCTTTTCTGGTGCTAAGTCTTGTACGCAGAAGCCCCTAAGGTACCAGTACAGTTGAAACTCCCGAGAAGTGACCCTGTTTTAAAATCTACACCCCTTAAGGCATTCATCTAGAGGTGTAGTGAGCATTTTGACCCCACAGGTATTGTGTAAAAGATAATGTGCAGCAGTTGGTGCAGAGTGAAATTTGCAATTTTCTATACATATATGCCAATTCAGTGTCCGAAATATTGTGCCCAGCATGCGCCACCGGAGATATACACCTCATAAACTGTAATGTTAGTTCTCCTGGGTTCGGCAATACCCTACATGTGGCTGTTATCAGCTGCCTGGGCACACAGCAGGGCTCAGAGGGGAAAGATGAGGAGGGGTAAGCTGTGCGAAGTGGATCAGAGCGAATAAAACTGGGGTAAATTAAAAATAAAGGGATGGATGATAAATTTTAAAACACTCTTTCATACAGAGCTCTGGTTTTTCGGGACACGCGTCACATTGATATATTGTGTCCTTCCTTATCCCCCTCTTATAGCAGACTCTGCACCTCTTTTGACTTTTTCCCTTCTTGCCAGTTTGGGGAACTTCTCCTAAAAAGTGTTGCCCTGGTACGATGCCTGTGGCCCCGCTTCCAGAAGTACTGTAAGGCTTCAGGACTTGATCTGACAAGTCCACCCGTCCCATGTACCTATTGTAGTCCAGGATGCAGTCTGGTTTGGGGGTCCCTGTACTGGTACCTCGTACAGGTACATGGGTACTGGTGTGGCATCTCCCTGGTCTTGTACTTGACACACAATATGTTGCTGCTAGATTGTGCCCTGCTCTCACCCCTTCTGAGCTTTGCCCTGCAGAGTCTTAGGGAGGCCTCTCAGATTACTTCTAGCAGTGCCGCATGCCGCAGGACTTCTGGAAGCGAGGCAGTTGAAGAGTGGGACGCTGGTATAAAAATTATCCAGGTAGAGGTGGTAACCCTGGTCCAGCAGTGGGTGCACCAAATCCCACACAATTTTTGTATTAACTCCCAGTAAGGGGGGGCATTCTGGGGGCTGAATACTGGTGTCCTTCCCTTTATATATCCTAAATTTGTAGGTATACCCTGATGCACTCTCGCACAGCTTATACATCTTCACGCCATACCTTGCCCTCCTACCCGGCAGGTACTGGCGGAATTGAAGCCTCCCTTTAAAATGTACCAGGGATTCATCTATAGAAATACACTTCTCGGGGGTGAATGCTGGGAAAACCGGGCACTTAAACGGTCTAATAGGGGTCTCCGTTTATACAAACGGTCAAAACTGGGGTCATCCCAGGGCGGGCGCGGCTTATTATGAGTATAATGTAAGAAGCGAAGTATTGCCTCATTTATATTTTATTTTTTAATTTCCAGCTCAGTTCTGAAGTTGCTTTGAGGGGCCCATATATTAGACACCCTTATCAAACACCCCATTTCAGAAACTAGACCCCTCAAAGTATTCACAACAGTATTTAGAAAGTTTATTAACCCTTTAGGTGTTTCACAGGAATTTAGAGCAAAGTAGAGGTGACATTTAATTAATTTAATTTAATTTATTAGGCACCATGTCCGGTTTGAAGAGGTCTTGTGGTGCTAAAACAGTGGAAACCCCCCAAAAGTGACCCCTTTTTGGAAACTAGAGATCTTGAGGAATCCATTGTAGTTTTCTTGGGGTGCATGCAGCTTTTTGATCAGTTTTTATTCTAATTTTAGGTGGCGTGGTGACTAAAAAACAGCAATTTTACTATTGTTTTTTATTCTATTTTTTTTACAGCGTGCACCATGCGCTATAAATGACATATTCACTTTATTCTGCGGGGCGATCCGATTACGGCGATACCAGATGTTTATAGTTTTATTTTATGTCTTATGGCATTTACACAATAAAATACGTTTTGTAAACAATCATTCACTTTTTGTGTTACCTTATTCTAAGAGCCATAACTGTTTTATTTTTCCATCAAGAAAGCCGTGCGAGGACTTATTTTTTGCGTAACGAACTGTAGTTTCGATCAGTACCATTTTTAGGTACATGCGACTTTTTGATCTCTTTTTATTCCATTTTTTGGGAGATGAAGTGACCAAACAATTGTGATTGTGGTACGGTTTATTATTATTTTCTTTTACGGCGTTCACCGAGCGGGATAAATAACGACATCGTTTTGTAGTTCAGGCCGTTACGGACGCGGCGATACCAATTATGTATAGTTTATTTGTTTATTTATATATTTTTATTAATAATAAAGGACTGATAAGGGAAAAAGGGGGATTTTTACTTTTATTACTTTTAAATCTTTTATTTTCTTATTTTGACACAACTTTTTTTACTTTTTCACACTTTTTTTACTTTGTCCCACTAGCGGACATGAGGGCAGGAGGCTCTGATCGCTATTCTAATACACTGCACTACTTACGTAGTGCAGTGTATTAGAGCTGTCAGCTGTTCGCTGACAGCAAGCATAGTGGGTCCTGACTTTGTCGGGACCCACTAGGCTTCCGTCGATGGCGTAGCCAGAGTCCATTGTTAGGATTCTGGTTGCCATAGTAGCCATCGCGGCCCGCTATCGCGTAGCAGGCCGGCGATGGCAGCTTAACCCCTAAGAAGCCGCGATCGCTATTGAACGCCAGAATGCTGGCGAAACGCGCGTCGGGTGCTCTAATATTTTAATGTCCACTGGTGCACTCAGGGCCATAGTTGCCATACCTAGGCTTATTCGCTATCAATCGCTTCCACTGCATTGCTGACAGCAGTCGGCTGTTTAGCTTACAGCACGAGCGTGCTGTCAGCGCAGTACACCCTGCTGTTACTCCCGAGCAGCTGGGTGTCAGCTGCTACCGTCCGCTACGCTCCTTTTGACCGCCGGTGAATCCACCGTGCGGTCTCATCATTGGGCTCACAGCACCAACGTGCTGTCAGCGCAGCACACCCCGCTGTCATTTTTGAGCAGCTGGGTGTGAACTCTCACCAGCCGCTACGCTCCATTTGACCGCCGGTGAATTCACCGTGCAGTCCCGTCATTGGTGCACTCATGGGAACAGGGCTGTTGCCTTGCAGGACAGCTTATCCTGCGGGGCTCCTTGATCTCTCAGCACTGGAGGCATCGCTCCATTCTGAGAATCATCACACTTGCTAAGTCTGACTCCACTGACAGTTGAGTCACACTTCGGCAGAGTGTTGCGATACCGCCTCTCAGCTGATGCTGAGCGCGGCCACAGCTAGGCAACCCCGGCTGTTCTTGCAGACGTGATATATAACACGAGCAGTCTCAACCACCCCAACCTGCTGCCTTACATCTGCACACACTGTTTTTGCTTCACAATAAAACCTATTCCACCATTTTACAGCCCTCTGTCATTCAGTATGGCGATCACATTGTTATACAATTGACAGCTCTGCAGCCATCACTGCGCCACACTCTCAGGCTTTGGTTCACCTAGATCTTTACCTGGGGGCGTACATAGCAAGGTCACGTTCACACTGTGCTGCAGCACAGCCGCGTGGTAGTGCTACCTTTGCACTTATATTTGCATAGCTGCAGTCTTAGACCTTATGCTTGCTATTTTGGAAGCACAGTAGTGTTTTCCTCACTGAAGCACTGTTGATAGCAACACAATCTACTAATATCAATATACCATACCATACTATACATGGCCCACAGGTATGTGAGTTTGGGGGTCACTCACACATACCTTGTTGCACCATTGGACTTTTAGCTTAATTGTTTATTTTAATGTATATCAATAAAAGTTAACTATTAATAACAGATCACATACTTTCTTCCCCCTTCCCCTTCCTCAAACATACGACTTTATTGGGTGGTGCACACCAATGTGATCTGTTGACAATCTTGTGTGATAGGTGGTCTTCCACACATCTCCTTAATAGGCGGGGACCACCGCGATCGGTCCCTGCACACTAAGCTGTGATAGCCTGCTGTCGGAAACAGCAGGTATTACAGCTCAGACACGCGCCGGGGAAAGATGGCGCCGTGTTTACTCAGGTCAGTACTATTACTGACCTGAGCGCGAACGATGTACTTAGCGCGACGTAATAGTACTGACCTGAGCGCAAAGGGGTTAAGGGGTTTAAGCCCCCTTAAAGGTGTCACCTAGGATTTAAAAATTGATGGTTTATCCGCATGCCTCATGCAAACGACCGTTGTGCCACTCGGGCCGTTTTTGCCTGCATCCAAGTGGCACCCGATAGTCTTTACGGACCCATTCACTTTAGCGAGTGAATTGGTTCCGTGAAAAATGGTCCGACTCTCGGATCCGAGGAAAGATAGAACATGTCCTATCTTTCCTCAGATCACTGACAGGACGGCACATTCGGTCGTGTGCATGAGGCGTTAGGGTCCGACTCTTGGCCCCACCGCCAATCATCTATTTGAAGAGTTTCTTTACTGTTTGTACTTGCACATGCCGTTACTTTCGTATAGACTGTTCAAGGTATTGCGGCCCTGTCCCATTCACTTGAATGTGAGCAGACGCAATTTCCCAAACACTCAAAATAAAAGTTTACATATACTGTATTGCAGATTTCTGTTGAACAGATCTATGGTCCCATAATGAATCTGTGTGTCTGATTTCATATGGAATCAATAAATAGGAGAAAAAGTGCAGCATTCGGGACAGGGCGCCTGGCAGGTAATTATTCCAAAAGGAGTATGTTTTACTTAGGTATACGTTTCAATGTCACATACTACGCGTTTCAGGTCCAGACAGGTCCTTTCCTCAGGCTCATACAATGGTGCAGAGAATGGTACATCCTTTTATTCATACAAAAAGACCGGGGGAAAAAGATTGCGTTTTTCCTGGAAAGCAAAGTCCAAAGAGAGATATGGGCAGCACAGTAGAACAAGAACCTCCAGGGTATCTGGGTGCAGGCCTCCAGGGATCCGACTTGTAAATCCCCAATGGTATACAAATATAGAGAAAGAGGCAGCACTCCACAGGTCAAAAAATAGAAAAAGTTTATTCACCCATCAGTGAAAAAGGTGCAATGTTTCAGCTGCTCTATGCAGCCTTTGTCAAGCAATATAAAACAGACAGTTCAGTGCTTTTATACAACCCACAATGGGAGGAGCCATAATCAGATATAAACATCTTAGTAAAAGATTTAAAGTTATTATAAGTGTATACTTTATCAACCATGCAAGATCCATCAACAAAGTGTTACAACATATCTATAAGGGTATGTGCACACGAGAACTCGCTTTTACGTCTGAAGAGACAGCTGCGTAGTTTCAGACGTAAAAGCTCCTCCTCGCATTTTGCGAGGCGTCTTTGACGGCCGATCATTTGAGCTGTTCTTCATTGAATTCAATGAAGAACGGCTAAAATTACATTTCAAAGAAGTGTCCTGCACTTCTTTGACGAGGCAGTCATTTTACGCGTCGTCGTTTGACAGCTGTCAAACGACGACGCGTAAATGACAGGTCGTCGGCACAGTACGTCGGCAAACCCATTCAAATGAATGGGCAGATGTTTGCCGACGTATTGGAGCCGTATTTTCAGACGTAAAACGAGGCATAATACGCCTCGTTTACGTCTGAAAATAGGTCGTGTGAACCCAGCCTTAAAATATATTACGTGAACATCTAAATAACAGTGCTCTACTTAGAAACCGTGACATAGTAAAAATCACTGCACAAAGTCCTAATTTGGGTCAAAACATTCAACAGCTGTGAAGTCTCAGGTGAAGGGAGACAATACATATAAGTATATATTAATGAACTAGTATATAAACGCTGGCACTCACCCAAAACGAAGGAACATAGCAGCGGTGTATAGTACGTCATATTATTCCTTCCACGGCGTCCATGTAACACAACTGCGCATGCCTAGCACTAAGTCACGTGATGTAGACATTACGTGAGTGGCTGTCAAGCAGCTCTATGTTAGCGTCCAGCAACCAGAAAAAAGTCTACTGCGCATGCGTACATGAGTACCTACAAGCAGGGGCGTAACTAGGAAAGACTGGGCCCCATAGCAAACTTTTGATTGGTGCCCCCCCTCCCCTGGGTGTCACACAGCCCCCCCCTGTAGATAACGCATACAGCCCCCACTGTAGATAACGCCATACAGCCCCCCTGTAGATAACGCCATACAGCCCCCTCTGTAGATAACGCCATACAGCCCCCTCTGTAGATAGCGGCGTACAGCCCCCTCTGTAGATAGCGGCATACAGCCTCCTCTGTAGATAGCGCCATACAGCCCCCTTTGTAGATATCTACAGAGGGGGCTGTATGGCGTTATCTACAGGGGGGCTGTATGGCGTTCTCTACAGGGGGGCTGTTTGGCGTTATCTACAGAGGGGGCTGTATGGCGCTAACGCCATACAGCCCCCCATCTAGATAACGCCATACAGCCCCCTGTAGATAACGTCATACAGCCCCCTGTAGAGAACGCCATACAGCCCCCCCTGTAGAGAACGCCATACATCCCTCCCCTGTAGAGAACGCCATACAGCCCCCCCTGTAGGGAACGCCATACAGCCCCCCCTGTAGGGAACGCCATACAGCCCCCCCTGTAGGGAACGCCATACAGCCCCCCCCTGTAGGGAACGCCATACAGCCCCCCCCTGTAGGGAACACCATACAGCCCCCCCCCCAGTAGGGAACGCCATACAGCCCCCCTGTAGGGAACGCCATACAGCCCCCCCTGTAGGGAACGCCATACAGCCCCCCCTGTAGGGAAAGCCATACAGTCCTCCCCCTGTAGGGAACGCCATACAGCCCCCCCTGTAGGGAACGCCATACAGCCTCCCCTGTAGGGAACGCCATACAGTGTCCCCCCTCGCAAAAAAATACGACATACAGCGTGTCCTACAAAAGACATGTATCCCCTATCCTGTGGATAGGGGATACATGTGTGATCGCTGGCAGCGATAGGGAGAACGGGGGACCGAAAGTCCCCCGAAGTTCTCCATGACTAACCTCTGACTTCCGGCGTCTGCGCAACTCAATAAAAATGAAAGGAGAGCTGGTCACGCATGCGCACAAGCGCGACCGGCGCTCCATTCATTTCTACGGAGCTGCCGACACAGACCCCGGAAGTCTGCGGTTTGTGATGGAGAACTTCAGGGGACTTTCAGTCCCCAGTTCTCCCTATCAATGCCAGCGATCACACATGTATCCCCTATCCTGTGGATAGGGGATACATGTCTTTTGTTTAATGGCAGAGCGGGGAGATACCTCCCTGCTCTGCCGTAGTCGTGTTCAGTGGCGTCGCGCTGTAGCAGCTATAGCGGCTGCTAGTGGAGCCTCCGGCCATGGTGGGGGCCCGTGCCTGCGGGCGACACGGGCCCCCTCATGCCCCGGGCCCCGTAGCAGCCGCTACGGCTGCTACGGCGGTAGTTACGCCACTGCCTACAAGGGGGCAGTGTGGCACTACCTACAAGGGGCTGTGTGGCACTACCTACAAGGGGACTCTGTGGCACTATCTACAAGGGGAATCTGGTGGGATGATGGTCATTTTACTGTGAGTGGCGGGCTGATGGTCATTTTACTGTGAGTGGCGGGATGATGGTTATTTTGCTGTGAGTGGGGGGGCTGATGGTCTTCAAGTGGTTTCCACCTCTGAGCTCCAACTGAAATTAATAGACGGCAGAAAATACCTGTGGTGCTCGTTTCTTGCTTTTTTGCCTGTGTCTTTTGCTTTAGCTTCAACAGCTTAAAAAAACTGCTAAAGAAAAAGGAATGAAGGAATTTGGAGTCAGATTTTTTTTGCCTTACAAAAAACGCTGTGTGAACGTACCCTAAGAGTGTAGTGCTTGTTTTTAGCCGTTTTCTGTCTTTCTCGAAACAATTTTTGGTAGGGGTGCCCAGAGGAAATTTTATTTTTCCAGTGCTGCATCGAGTCCGAAAAGGTCGGGAAACCCTGTACTAGGCTGCAGGATCACGCCGGCCTACGCAAGGATCCCGTCATAGAGCAGCTCAGTTCATCGTGGGAACGGGGCCTATGTGAGCAAAATGTGTTGTTTTTTTGGGCTCACTGTCTACAAGGGGGAGGTTGGGGAGTATGGCACTGTCTACAGGGAGGCTGTATAGCACAATCTACTGTGGGGTACTATCTACAAGGGGGGGCTGCGTGTGGCAGCCATGGGAGGGGGGCATTATACTGTGTGGGGGCCACTAAGCGGACATTATACTGTGTAGGGGTACTACAGGGGGCAATATACTGTGTGTGGCACTTAGGGGGCATAATACTGTGGGGGCACAATTAGGACAAAATACTGTGACCTTGAAGTGGGTTATAATATATTGTATTATTAAATATAATTATTATACTGTATTGGGGCACTAAAGGGGCATTATACTGTATGGGGGCACTATATGGGGCATTATATAGAGGGGGGGCATTATACTGGTTTTATGGGACTTTATGATGGGGTGGGGCGCCGAAAGATAATTTCGCACGGGGCGCTATCTATACTAAGGCCGGCCCTTATAAGAAGAACATAAAAATATACATATAATAACAGCACAATAGTTGGATGAACACTTATTGGAGCGGTAAATCACTGCCTCGCAAGAATACACGCAATCAACTTCTTCATTCATGCAGAAGGTTACCACTACACGTTGTTTTTGTATCTACACTGATAACATACGTCAGCTAATTGATAAATCCCTCACTCCTCCCTCTTTTTTTAAAATGAAATGTAACTGCTTTCCAGGAAAAACGCAATCTTTTTTTCCCAGTCTTTTTGTATGTATAAAAGGATATTAT